>NC_137172.1:119199848-119345960 GCF_951804945.1 Podarcis cretensis | reverse complement strand
ACTGATCCTTTGGCATTTACTTTTTCAGTTTAAGCAGCTGGAAGGACTCCCCCCCCCCAAATCTCCACACCCTCATTTGCCCTTAATTAATTAGATATTGAAATGGCAGAGTGACCTCCCCCCCTCCCACCTCACTAACACAGCTCCCCCCCCCCCCAAGGAACAAAAATCTTGTTTTTTGGGCACCTGGTTCTAAAGAAGAAATACTAAGCTGAGCTTCCCAGAATAAATGCTAAGAAAGCAGTCGGTGGATTTTGAAAGTAGTCAGAGCTGGAGAATCCTAAACAAACTATTAAATGAATTCCTCCCTCCCTTAAAGAAAATCCTGGTTTCAGCTGTGTCACACAAACACCTGAAGCCTGATTTTTGTGTATGTGACTTCTCAAAAGCGGTAAACTTTAGGACAGGATAAGCTCGATGAATTAATTCTTTAAAATACTCTCTGTCAGTGAGCAAAAGACTAACTTTTGTCCACCGCCCCACCCCCACCCCTGAAACACAGCTCCAAAGAAACTTGCTTGAAATAGTGATTCTAAATGGGCTATTTCTATTTTGTGCTCCTGTACCTTCCTGAATCTTTCAAACATCAGGGAAGGTCTGCCACTTGAGGCTTCTGGCAGGCACAACCGATGCCCACAGGAAATCTCACAAAAAATAAAGGGAGGTTGTTTTAATGCACGTGTTAATAATAGGTGTCCTCGTTTTAACTTTTGCTGAGAAAACGTAGAGGAGGCGGCATCTTTCAGCATGCATTTATGTTGAGCAGGACTCCAGAGAAGTCCTCCATCCTCCAGTTAACTTTTTCATTTCCACGAGGACGCTGTGCCAGGACCCAGGAGGAAAGTACTGCGAAGGCCTAGTGGAAAATGCATTGCAGACTGACCCAAGACCAAAGAAACAAAAATAGAAATAACAACACCCCCCCCCAAAGCAAACCAAACCGCAGGAAAACTTCTTACACTTGTTTTTGTAAAAGACGCGGCCTTCCCGGTCCCTGATGTTTCCCATCTTCCTCCCCAAGTGACAGAGTGGATCTTCTGTACGCCTTGGTTCCCACTCTCCTCGCACCCACCCCAGCACACGAAGTTGCTCCCCCCCCCCTTTAAACTGCACCGCGAAGGACTGGCCTTCAAGCTGACCCTTGTTCTTTTCCCTCCTGTCTATTATGCAGTACGACGATTTACCCCATTACGGTGGGATGGATGGAGTGGGGATCCCGAGCACCATGTACGGGGACCCCCCATGCCGCCAGATCCATGCAGCCCGTCCACCACATGAATCACGGTCCTCCGCTTCACTCCCATCAATACCCGCACACAGCTCACACCAACGCCATGCCCCCAAGCATGGGCTCCTCCGTCAATGACGCTTTAAAGAGAGATAAAGATGCCATTTATGGGTAGGGTACAGCTAGCATCAGGTTCATTAGCTTAAGACGTGCTCGTTCCCCGTGCTTCCCTCCCTGAAGAAAGCCACCGTTTACTCGAGACCGTAGGTAAATAATCCGGGCAGCCGAGGCTTTGCATGGGGAGGACGGAGCAGGGGGCGGCGGGTTGATTTCAGTGCCTCTCCTTGCCAATCGATCTCGGATGGACAAATAAACACCCTCTCTGAGCGAGATTTTGAAGGATAAATGCAAAGAGGTTGAGCCACTTTACAACAAAACATTGACCACTATATTTCTCCCCTGCCCTTCAACTAAAAGCCTAGACGCGATATAGGAATGGATAAAAATGAAGAAAATTGTATATATAGATCTTTTTGTAATTCCAAAGTTATATATCGCAGGGCGTGGTTGAGAATGTCATTTGGTTATTTTGACCTCTTTAGAAGAGAAGGGAAGGGAAGGAAGGAAGACGTAAATGTGTGATAGTAAAAATAAAGCTGGGGTTGACTGAAAGTAAAATATTTGCAAGAATAGTTGAGAATAAAGAATACTTGTTGCCCCTTTTTACGTTAAAATAAATCTTTGTTAAAAGCCAATAACAAAACCCCTTTTAACTCTACTGTATTATTTAAAAGGAGAACTTTACGGGTGGTTCAGAATTGCAATCCCACGCCTCTCGGCAGCATTTGAAGCCTCTCCAATGCGCGAACTTTAAAAAATAGTTTTCTATGTAGTGGGCTTGATTTGTTTCACCAGTATGACTTCAAATGAGTTGGCAGCATTTCGGTTACAATTGATCATTCAAATATTTCAGAGGGAATAACTGAACCCCCCGATTATTATTTTGCCTACTGACAACGATGAAACTTAACCGTGATAGTGGCGTTTTCTTTAAGTTGTGAACCCCACTAGAAGGTTGAAAGCGAGGTGAAAAGGAGCGTCAGGCAGGGGGTGTAGAAGGCGGGTGACGTTGCTGTGGTAGACGACTGCATTGACGATAATAAAATGTTTAAAATGTGAGATTTCATCAATCCCACAATGTTATTTATTATTGTGCACTAACCAGGCAGTGTCTGAGAGAGAGCGAGAAAGCGAGAGAGAGATTGGAAAGGGATAGTCTAGGCCAACTGGAGAGGAAGGGCTGGTGTCACACATTTTAGCGGTTAGAGATGGGTGACTTTAAGGGGACGTGTCCCCCCACCCTACCCTCCACGCCTGCACCCCACCCGTTCCAAGCCTGTTGGCAATTTAGCTGAGCTGCGTAAATTCGCAGCCCACTCCAAATT
The DNA here is from genome assembly GCF_951804945.1 of Podarcis cretensis. Lineage (NCBI taxonomy): Eukaryota > Metazoa > Chordata > Lepidosauria > Squamata > Lacertidae > Podarcis > Podarcis cretensis. The sequence goes on along the minus strand of NC_137172.1, from coordinate 119,343,287 downwards.
ATAAATAAAAACAGAGTCCCCACTCCACCTTAGTGTACATGGGACCCCATTAGGTCTTCCCCCACAACTAAACCTACAAAAGAAGAGTCGGTGGTGGGTGTGTTTTTGCGGGGGGGGGGAGATAATTTCAAAATGGCAACTAGACCCGAGGTTGGTTTGAACTTAGCTAACGTAACAAGCGCTCTGACCAAGTTTGCTTCAAAACGGCAATCCTGGAGATCTCTGTGGCTCAGGCCCTTGGGATCCAGGTCTGGAGAGTAGCAAAGTGAGCAGTGATTGGAGAAGTGGGTGTAAAAACCGGGGGGGGGGTGCCGGTGGCGTGAGGAGACCTGCTGTTGTAAACTTCATTTTGGGCGCTCCTCTTGCATTTGCTCTAATTGCTGTGTCGTCTTGTGTGTTGCTTGGTGACTCTTGTATTTTTCTTTCAGACACCCCCTCTTCCCCCTCTTAGCACTGATTTTTGAGAATGTGAATTAGCGACATGCACTCCCCGGGAACCCGGGGTGGCGGGCGGCGATGTTTGCTCCTCAGAGTCTTTCAACGAAGACATAGCAGTGTTTGCCAAACAGGTCAGAAAACAAGTCTCAATGCAAATCTCTTGCACTTTCCCTCCTGTACTGTTCCAAATGTTTGATGAGACGAGAGTAATAGCAGCAGCAGCAGCAGCAGCAGTAGTAATAGCACTAATAAAGTGACAAAGCTAGAATGCATTGAACTGTTATCCCTTGTCACACACGCCCCCTCCCCGGAATGGATCGCAAGCCTCTGGCCTCAGGTTCCTCCCCACATTGACTTGGGGGCGAGCCTCGGAGGTTTTGTGCCCTCTGCCCGCCACCTTGCAAAGGAGCCTGCTTCAGGCTTTTGGACCAAGGCGCAGCTGACGCTCGAAAGCCTCTGCTTGGCGTGGCGAAAGTACTGCTGGCTTCAGCCCCCGAAAGTATTCCCGGTGCCTGCGCTTCGCTTCCCTAAGCGGGTGCCTTCCTAATCCAGCACTCGGGGCTTTGCATGAAAGATTGCATAATGGACCCCACTATGTAACGAAGCTAGGAAAGATAATGACGCCTTTGCCTCGTCTCCTTTCGTATTTCAAACCTCTTTTTATTTCTTCTTTTTAAAAAACCCGTCCTGAACTTCCCACGGTGTATGTAGATCCGAGCAGAGAAACCCTTATTTTCTTCTAATCCTGAACTGGATAACTTGGTAAGAGTTCGAATACATATTTGGTATTATATTATCTGATTTCTGGAGATGCAGTTGTCATTTTAAAGTTCTTTGGAAAACGTCTCATTAGGAAGTTTATAGTTTGAATTTTGTGAAACCGGAAGCGCAGGTCAACCGCGCAGCAACAACACGCGATCCAGACATAAGAACTGGGGTTGGGTAGTCGAGGGCGCTTGTTTAGCGTCCAAGACATGCTGTTTATTTAAATGTGATTATCTCATTGTTTTGGAAAAGGTCGAAATAGCTCACCTCTGTTTGTGAAACAGTTTTATAGCTATTATGGGTTGCGAGGGATTGAGCCAAACTCTCACCTTAGATAGATAGATAGATAGATAGATAGATAGATAGATAAAGGCGATCTTTAAAAATTAGACATGCGCTATTGGGAACAACTCCTCCTCCCTTCCTCAAGTCTGCCAGGCTCTTTATCCAGAAGTATTACAATATAGAGAATATACTTTTAAAAAATAATATAAAATAAATGTTTGTGATCCGTGTAATTTAGCTACTTGGTTAAAATGGTAGTAATTTTTTTTAAAAAAAACACACAAACAAACTTGAGATCTCTCCATGTTAAACAACATACAAAAGCCATTGCTATTAACTTTTAGTGTTGCCATAAATCAAAACACACGCGTACATATATGTGCGTTACATTCACACACATCTACTTTGATAGTAGAAATGAAAGCCAGCTATGGAGACACAGAGACTCACGTTGTTTTGTATCTTTGCAGATGATCCAAGCCATACAAGTATTAAGGTTTCATCTGTTGGAATTAGAGAAGGTAATATTCTCTCTCTCTCTCTCTCTCTCTCTCTCTCTCCCTCCCTCCCTCCCTCCCTCCCTCCCAATAATGTTTCACGAAGTTGAAGCTTCGGCAGAATTTGCATAAATGTCTTTCTTTCTGGTAATTAGTGTCAAGACCAATCATGCCGTCCATTTCTCTTCGCAGTTTAATTACAATTTCAGCCACAAAAAATCTGGATCACGAACTCGCTGGCTGTGTATCCCTTTTTACTACCTTTGTACAAATTGTTGCGCATTCTCTCTACGTTTGATAATGTTTGGAACACTGATACCTCTTCTGCCTGGTTCCTGTGGGTAGTTAGGTCAAGGCACTTCGTTTGGTTTGTAGTTAGTTTTGTAGTGTATTTTTTTTAAAGCCATCTGCAGGGTCACACGCAGGGCATAGATTGTCCTGTCACGTTGTGCAGAAACAAGCCAGAGTTGCTAGATGCGTCAGTTTCTGTTTCTCTTGAACTGGGCAAGTCTCCTTCCCCCACCCATCCCTAAGACGAAGAGACCTGAGCAATCCGAGTTTGCTCCTTAAATTTCTGCGTAACAATAATAAATTCGGTTCTGGGTGCAAGTATATTTCAAGGCAGCGCCAGAATCGAAGCATTTCGGGGACCTATATTTCAGTGGACCTGTGTATGTCATTGATAGCTGGAGAATTTACCCCTTGCCCTAAAAATAAACATCTATGAGAGATTTATTAATACATGGGGGAGTGGGGAGGGATACAGGCATTCCAGGCATTTTATCTAACAGGAACAAGTGGACTGGTTTCGTTCTACAAGAAATAGGCTAAAATAGGCCCATTCACATTAGGTTACAGTGCCTCCAAATTTAAGGTCATGGATGTGTATAATGTTTTTCACCAGAGTGCATTCAGCTCTGCTTACAAGTGGAGGAGGGGACCCTTTGTGTCCCCAACCTCCTTCGGAAAGGGTTTGCGCTGATATAACTGGGTGAAATTAAATAGTTTACCTTAAATGTCACCCATGCAGGTCACCTCGCTAATGGTCACAGCTCCGAGAGCAGATGAATTTAACACGGGTGTTGAATACGTTGTAGGCTGTGAATCATCTTGTCACTGTCAATTTTCTGGGATATCTCTATTTTGCTAGAAAAGAAAGTTATTCTTAATTCTGGATGCGTCTCGAGGGGATAATTGCAGCGTGTTTCCCCCTGTTTAGAACTTTTGATGTCAGGAACGGGGAGGGGGAGGGGGGAGTGATTGCTCTTGTCAATTTCACTTAACATGCGCTTGACTATATTTTGGTTTTGTTACTTCTGTCATAATGTAGGTACACGAATTGTGTGACAATTTCTGCCACCGGTATATTAGCTGTTTGAAAGGAAAAATGCCTATCGATTTGGTGATAGACGATAGAGAAGGCGGATCAAAATCAGACAGTGAAGACATAACGAGATCAGCAAATCTAACAGATCAGGTATGATCCTCTCCAGTCTTGTAACAACCGCTCAAATCTGTATGCAGATAGCTCACTGGGTCACAACGCCCCTTTTTATTATTTGCATATGATTAAGCCCCTTTTAGATAAATTTCCATCGAAATGAAAATTTTTGAATAATGTGGCCATTATTGTTTCATTAAGGCTTGCTCTCCGATTCGACCTGGCAAAATGAGCTTGTAAAAGCATCGCCTGCAAACTTGACCTGTTCCTTGTCGCTTTTAATTTTTGTCTTTATTTTATTTACTCCCTTTTTAATGATAATAGAAGTGTTTAGGCCTGAATGGTAGGCTTTCGGGTAAAGTAATGATTTGGGGGTGGAGGTGGGGGTGAAGAGAAGGGGGGTGGGGGAAATCCGAGATAGGTGGTCCGGGGAAAGAAGGCAGAGAGGGTTTGAAATCTAGCAAATGCTGGCTATTTTCTTTCTCTCTCTACGGTTCATTAGCCTGTCTTGTCAGTTCTTCTTGGCCCGAACGCTTTTAGACCTCAGTGAACATTGCTTTGTGCCGAGCTTGACGGCTGCAAAGGGCGTCGGGTTTTATTTGACTTAAACGAGAAAATAAATAATAAAAGCACGATTCCTTTTATTTTATTTTATTTTAAATAATCGTGTGAGCGCTCCAAATTGCCTGCATGCATTCGACACGCCTTATATGGGATATTCGCCATCAGTTGCAAGGGTAGGCCCAATCCCGCCGCATGCCACTGTGATTTAAAGTGGTAATTTCGCCATGGCCACATGCGCTTCCTCGGAATGTGCTATGCTTTCTTCTTAAGGAAAACGAAAGTGCCGTTTTGGATTAATACGGGATGTGATACTAACTAATCGATGCTCCTTAACACAGCAATTAGCGACCATCGGGGTCTTGGTTCGCGGAAGGTGGCAGGATGGTTAATGGTTGTTGTTGAGTTGCAGAAGCCGTTTCCCTTTCAAAGGAAGCGACTGGCTGCTCCGAGTTTTTTCTACTTTACGACCCGATACGTCGGAGGGTCCAAGGGACCATCGGGCCGCGGCTCTGTAGGCTTCCTTTTTTGTTGAAAAGAAAAGAGAGCCAGGCGCCGCCGAGCCGGCTTGGGTCTCCTGGAAGCAGATCTTGGGATCCCCAAGGAGGCACCGTCGGGTTGACTTAGCGCGTTCTTTCCTAGATGCGCTTTGGTGAGAGGCGCACCGCGCTGGCGCGTGGGGATGCGCTCTCTTTGGTGGCGCGCCTTGCTTAGGCGCGATGAGGCTTGGCGAGCAGAGGCTGTCCGGAGCAAGAGGAGCGCGCGCGTGCTGAGCCCTGGACTTCCCAGAAGCTCATTGACTAAATGTTAATATTAATATAGGGAACATGTTGCATGGAGCCTCTGCTTCGCCGCGCCTCTGCTGGCAGAGTCAGCAGCGCCTTTCCCCTGTGTCCTCTCCTAAGTGGGCGTGTAGCTCGTACTCTGCTGGTCTCCTGGCACGACCGAGGCGAGATGGTCCCTGTTTGCGGTGATGGCTCTCCTTTCTGCCTCCGCCGGAGCCCCTGCCTGGACACCGAGCACCCGGGAGCTGTTACAATCCAGCCCTAGATGAGGAAAAGCTCGGGGAGCTGCTCTTGAATAACAATTGTAATCCAACAAGTCTAACTAGAAAATGGGTTTCTAAAAGCTCTGGAGCGCTTGGTACATAAAGCTATTTGAGCAAATTACAAGAATCGCTCAGGGGCACGAATGAAATCAACACTTTAATTGCCTCCAAAATGAAGATTTATACCCCATTTTCCAAACGAACCATTATTTTATTAAAGTGAAAGCCGAAGAAGTGAACTTATGTGGGTTTGTGTTTGTTTGTCTTTTGGTTTCTGTTTTCTTTTTAAGAAAAGAAGGGGGGGTTGATATTATTGATACGCTGAGACCCTTATCTTCAGCTGTTTCCGCATCATTCCCTTTCTTTCCCGTCGCAAAAACGACGATCTAAATATCCAGCCCGTTATAACTTTAGGGTTGGGAAGCGGTAGAGGGGCGCCGGGAGCCGAAAGTTCTCCCGTTTTAAACTTTTGATACTTGTCTTGTCGCTATTAGGTGAGATTGGCCCGCAGTTTATTGCGTTTCCAGTGACTTGAGACTGAGAAGTTGGACTGGGGTCGAGGTGGTCTATTCAGTTTATAGAGAGAGAGCCTCTCGTGCTCCTAAAAATCGCGCGGGGTCGTGGCTCCCGATCCTTGGTTTTTGACTTTAGCACAAGCTCCAAGAAAGACTGGCTTCAAGTTCAGTGGAGAAGTTACAGGTCTTTTCCGGCGCGCGCGCGATGGCTGCGCCGAGCTGGGCGCGCGCGCCGCCCCGTCTGTTGGCCGAGCCGCTTGCAGCCCGCGTTGCAGAGGCTGCCGTGGGCGCTTCTCCGGGGAGATGTGCTGCGCCGCTTCCTCCTCTCGCCTGCTCCGAAGGGACGCCTAAGAGGAGCGCAGGGGCTCGACCTGTTTGCAGCCGCGTTGCGCGCTCTGTTGCAGGCTGCGCCGCGCAGGCAGATCCCCTCCAGGTGGTGCGCCAGCCGCGGTGCCACGTTAGTTGTCTCGGGAGCTATGCTGAGTTTCTTTCTCCGCCTTTGCTCGGCCATCGACGGCAGAGCCCTGAGCCGCCGGGAGCGAGAGGCCGCTCCTCCTCTCTCTTGCCGGGCTGGGCTCGGTGGGGCGGGGAGGAGAAGCCCACCCCGTCGGAGAGAAGAGGGGGGCTCTCGTCTATGCCGAAGCACCCAGCCTCCCGCGACGGAAAGCCGGCGGAGCGAGCGCGCAGACGCCACCTTCCGGCGATCCGATCTGTGCTCCAGTTGCGCGAAGCGCAGCCCGGAGAAAAGCGGCGACATTTAAACCTCCACCCAACGCTCTGATCTGAGCTGATCCGGAGGATCGCGCAGAGCCTAACGTGCCGGTGTGGCAGCTGGGATTAGGGGAGCTGGGCTGGAGAAACCGGGGCGCCGCCGGCCGAGCCCTGGTGGGATGCTGGTAGTAATCGGGTTGCGCACGTTGGAGAGCGAATGGATCGGGGGCAGAGCGAGCCAGAAGGGATTAGGGAATGGTCTTTGTGGGGAAGGAAACCCACAGTGGGGACAGCACAGGGGTTTTGTTGACCCCGTGCCGCGTGTGTGGAGTCGAGACGCACACAGATTTGCACAAAAAGCGCGTGCACTTTATGACACCTGCTTTTGCAGGTGGGGAGGATGGCCCCAAAACAAGCCAGAGGTCACACCCAACTGGTAATATGCCGTGACAGACAGAATGTCAAAGGCGAAGCTTTCCCCATATTTGTAGCTCCCTACTAGAGAAGGTCTAAGCTGTTTAATTTTTGCCTGTCCCGCAGTGCTAAAGGCCAAGGGCCGTGCTCTTCTCCAAGGCCAGCCTGAAACCATGCAAAGAAATCAAGTTTCAGGATCCAGTTCTGTTGCCACAGGCCTTTCATCAGCTAATCTGAAACTGGCAGTGCAAGCATGGTGTTTCAGATGGAGTCAAGAGGGACTGAAGATTTACAGCAATTCTGTGCAGATGCTTATGCTTGGATAAATTCAGTGTTTAAATTGTTGAAAAGTAAGCAGTGCATTCATTAGTTGCAGTTGTTTACTAATATCTCATAATAACTACTGTTTTTTTATAGGGGAAAAAACTTTTTTGAGCAAAAAGGGTTTGAAATCAGCACCCAGCCGTGAAGCTCACTGGTTAACTCTGAGCCACTCACTCTCCCTTGGCCCAATATACTTCGCAGGGCTGTTGTGGGCATAAAAAGGAAAGGGGGAAAATAATGAACACCACAGTTGAACTCTTTGGCGGAAAGGTGCTTAGACCACCACCAGCAACTCAGCCGCATGGATGGGAAAGCAACTAATAAGCGTTCCCTGCATATTGCTGCCACAGTCAACTCAACCAACATTCTCCCTCCTTCAGCTGCTGCATTTCCCTAAAAAACTCCCCAACCCCCCCCCCAGCACTTTTAATTGTGAAGCACACGTCTTCACCCCATCATTCCACTGCTCCATTCTTGACATGTTAGAATAAAAACAACAGCAACACAACATTTGGATGATGTGAGATATATTAAAAATTAACATCTGCAACTGCATAAATGCAGTACTGCATAGTATTCACAGGCAACAAAGAGGTGATGAGACACTAGAAACATATTTGATGCCAGAGAAACAGGCATCCTCCCTGCCGCCATGCATTGATTGCTGTAAAATTTAAAAACTGGAATGTAGCAAACAAAAACAGTTTGCCATATACATTTTTAATAATGATAATAATCTGAACACATGCAGCCTCACATTTTAAACTCCCCTAAATCATCATTGTTGTTGTTTACTTCCTGCCTTGGGTCAGTCACCATCTCTCAGCTGAACCTAACTCACATGGTTGTTGTGAAGCTATAGAAAGTTGTACAAAATAGCTGTAAAGGGGGACATGCTGCTTGTATTATATACATCACATTTTGGTTCCTTTATTAACCAGTAGTGCATCTATGTAGTACCGTGTAAGGGGGATGTTTGTTTCTGCCACTCTTCTCCTGCAAGTTAGTAGAGCCCCAAAGCTCCAGCCAACCTTAATCTGACTTGGTTATGGTGGGTGTTATTCAACTAAAATTTAATCATGGTAAACCCACTGAAATTAAGTTAGGTTCATTGATTTCAATGGGTCTACTCTGAATAAAACTTAATTGAATACCACCCTGTGTATTTATATGCATAAATCACTAAGTTTGCTCCTTGGTTGGTGTGCAGAGTGTCTCACTATTAATCTTTTTCTGCCAAGAAAGCCAAGGCTGTAATCCTTGCAAGCCCCATTAAACCCAAAGAGACTTACTTCTGAGTAGACATGTAGACCATTGTATTGTAAGTTAACTATACAATGAATTCTTAAGGGCTTGTCTGGACTTCCCTCCTGCAAGATATGCCTACCTATGTTTGCAAAGTTTTCACATTTGCCACTTGCCTTTTGGGGAGGGAGTATTTATCATTTACCTGCACTTACTATTCTCTAGAAAATAACTTCTAGAAAGTGCCTGATCTTAAACTACTGAGATTCCAAGGAACAGAAAAGGAAGCAAAAGTTGGAAAGAAAAATGCAGGGGCTTTGCGAACTGTGCTTTAGGACCCAGAGGATTGCAACCTATCTTCTGGGGTTCAGACAAGTCAAACAAAGCTAAGTTCACTCATGGGCTAGAAACCCGTAAAGGTGCGACCAGCTCGCCTGCTTTATCTCACAAAAATTGCTTTGATTTCCTAAGTTTATTCAGGAGTCTCCTAGGCTCATGATTTCAAATGAAAGTTCAGTGCAGGCTGGACTTCTGCTGCCTGGTGCCCAAGGACTCCTAGCAAAAGATGGTCAGCTGCAGTTCTTTTCCAGGAAGAGGTTCGCCATTCCTGTCCGAAATGTGCAACCCCTTCTTGAAAACACACAGCCCCCCACCCCCAAAATCCCGGGAACTTTAGTCTGCCAAGGGAAGGGCGGTTCTGTGGGGCGCCCGTGGGTTCTATAGGGAGGAATGTACTAGTTTTAATTATTTTATTTTTTTAGGTGGTGTGGCGAGGTAGGCAGCCGAGCGGCCCTGTCGCCGCGTGTGGGTGGGCAGGTGTCGCGGCTTCGGCGGCCAGGGCTGAGGGAGTTGCGGGGGGGAAGGAAAGAGGGCTGTGAGGCCGAAGCCAGGCCGAAAATGGCGGGCTGAGGCGCGTGAGGGGAAGGAGGCGGCGGTGGGCAGCCTCTGCTGCTTGCTCCAGCTCCATGCCGGGGACCCGGAGGTTTCCCCTCACGGCCTGCGAAATGGCGAGGCGCGCTGGCCCGGCTAGTGTGTGTGTTGTGTGTGTGTGTGTGTTTTGTGCTTCACTCCGAGGAAGAAGAGGGCGAGCGAGCGCGGGCGACGCGCCTAGGCCGCCCTGCTGCCCTTTTCCCCCCTCGGCCTCCCGCTGAGGTTTAGTCCGGCCCTGACGCCGTGTCCGAGAGGAAGACAATGGGCCAAAGTGGGCAGGGAGGAGGATGGGAAAGCCGCGCGGCCGAAGGGAGAGAAAGCGATTGTGTCTCCTCTCGGGGCAGGAGAGCCGGCCAGAGGAGGAAGCAGCTCGCTCTGTGGCGCCTGCTGCCATCGCCGGCCAGGGCCTATTCAGGGCAGGGGGGAAGGCGACCTCCCTTCCCGCCGCCCCCAGCCCCACCAACGCCGCGGCCCTGAGGGAGCCCTCGGAGCGGGAAGGGGCTGCGTGGCCCGCGGCTGAACCAAGTCGGAAAAAAAAAAAACACCACACCGATATATTAACAGCAAATGCTATGAAAACAAGCAGAAAGCTTTTTTTTTGGGGGGGGGCCCACTTTTTTCCTGCCCTAAGAATCCCCACCAGGCCTCGAAGTGGCGGGAAGATTCATGCCCCCTCACGATCCTATTTATTAGAAAGTACTTGTGTGCTCCACGCTAAAAGGGTGTTGTTTCATTCGCCTTTTCCAAGGTGTTTCTTATCGGTGTGGCGCCAGCAAGTTTTTATTCGGGAAGTTTAGCCCAGAGGGGAAGGGGGAAAAAAAAAAAAAGGTTTGGAGAGTTACACAGGCCGAATTTGCCACTGAGGAATATTCTTATTTTGGGGGGGCAGCGGGGGCTTGGTTGAGCACCGAAGCTGAGGGAAATAGCTGTTTCGTGTGTGTGAGGAAGACTTTGACATTCAGTTCCAAAGTTGCAGCTTGAGGAGAATCCCCTTCCCAGGGGCTTAAAAGGGCTGCTGTGAACTCCCTAAAAAAAGAAAAGAAAAGAAGGAATTAAATTTCGGTTGAAATCAGTGGGCCGAAGTATGAAGGAATCTCAAAAGATGCTAGATGACCCTCGTGGTCCCTTCCGACTCTTCAATTCTATGCCTAGGGCTGGTCCTGATGAGGGTTAGCTGTACTGAGATGACAGGGTTGGGTTTTATTTCTCTGGACTTGACATGCTTGCTGCTTTTAAGCAGGTAGGGAGGCTGGCTGGTTAGCTTTGGGACCCAATGGAACCAAATAATTTCACCACTTCTAATTTAACCACTCATCTGGTCTGAAGCTTGTTTTCTACTGCTGAGAAACAAGGCTGACTCTTAATTTTAGTGCTGCGCAGTTACGGGCTTGTATCATAGTTTTATTTGTCTTTCTTTGCTCAGAAATGATGTTAAAGGCAAGATCAATTGACTGAAGAGGTACTTGTTTCTAAATAAGTGTGTTTGACATAGGACTTAACAAGTAAATATCCATAGGACAGAAGTAGCAGCTAATTAAAATTCAACCCATTTTACCCAGGTGAGGAGTATGATTAGTTCTTTAATGTTTAAATCACAGAGCACAGATAATACTGGTATAGTTGCTTCTCTATAACAATTTTGAATTAAGTCTCATATTGTTTATACAGCTGTTGGTGTGATAAAGTGTCTGTAGATTTCAAAAATTATGAGCGTTTCTGGATAAATAGTACAGTTATGCTTCAGTTCTAAATATGATTATCTGGAACTTTCAGTAAAGTGCATATACTTGTGACATAGATGCTTGTAAACACTTTACTTAGTGGCAATTCAATAATACTTACTTCCATGTAACATTTAGAATTTGAGTATTCTGAACTAATAGAAATGCACATCAACTCGGATGTGAGCCACCTTGAGTTATTTGGGACTTATTCCCAGGTAAATATGTTCAAGATTGCAGCTGTAGTGTGCAATACAATTTTAAAAATTGTGTTAAGTTTTGAAAATCGTGTAACAGTATTTAAAAAACACCTACTTTTCTCCTTGTTTTACCAGATGTGTTCGCTTGCATGTTATTACATCAAGTCTGGGCATCACATGGAAAATTGTGAGCCTCAGTCTTTCAGGGTTTTTTTTAAAATTTTTACAATCAGTTGGTGTATAGATTTTGTTAAATAAGTAAGGCTGAAGTCTTAGGCACACTTACGAAGTTGATTTGGTTACAGTGGTATTTACTTCTGAATAAATATGCCTACATTGCTTTGCAGGGCTGTAATCCGTTCAGCCTAGCCTTAGACTAAAAAATAAAAACCTGCATCTCTGTAAAAATGTTTGGGATAGCCTGTAAGTTCATTTATTTGGAGGTAAATTCTATTGGCACCATAGCGACTCTGAATACAGGCAGACGCTTAGGAAGTGCCAGCCACCACATGAATGTTACCACTTGGTAAACTAGTTGTCTGCAGTGTCCTGCCAAGTGGTGACCTTTTAAATGAATGAATGAATGATATGTGGTAAAACTCTCCTTACCATTTGATAGGATGCTACAGAGCACTACCTGGAAGTAGTTACCATATTTTTCACTCTATAACACGCACCCAACCATAACACGCACGTAGTTTTTAGAGGAGGAAAACAAGAAAAAAAATTCTAAATGAAACAGTGGATGTATGATTTTTGTGGTTCATGCTGTGGCCACAGACATGTGATCTGGCAGTGAGGTGGAGTAGCCCAATGCAAAAATCCTGAGGATCCATGTGGATCCATGCTTTGTAACCACGTTTTTGCACCACTGCGGCCCCAGGCAACAGTGGGTGCGTGATTTTTTTGGTGCAAGATGTAGCCATGGACATGCTATGTGATCTGATGGTGAATTTGGGGTGACCCAGTGCAAAAATCCTGAGGATCCATGTGGATCCGTGCTTTGTAACCACGTTTTAAGTGGGGAGGGAAGGAAAAGCACTCAAGGGACAAGGAGCACGCGTGGGGTGTGTGGAGAAGGATGTTGCTAATAATGCAGAAGAGGGGTTTAAGGGGAGAAGGAGCACGTGTGGGGTGTGTGGAGAAGGATGCTGCTAATAATGCAGGAGAGGGGTTTAAGGGGAGAAGGAGCACGCTTGGGATGGGGGGAGAAGGATGCTGCTAATAATGAAGAGGGAGAAAGAAAGGAAGGCTCCTCTCCTCTCCCGCTTTGCTCCTTTAAAGAAGCAGGCTCTCTTTCCCTCTCTCCTCCCCACTCAGCGGCTCTTCTCCTGCTTTGCTGTTTCAAAGCGAGCCACGGAGGAGGGAAGGAAGGGGAACCATGGATCCTCTGCTCACGACTGCAGCAGATCCCCCCTGCCACCCGTAGGCATTCCCTCCATAACACGCACAGACATTTCCCCTTACTTTCTAGGAGGAAAAAAGTGAGTGTTATGGTGCAAAAAATACGGTATATGCATGCCATGATAACTTGCTACTTGGAATGTGATCATCTGTATTTTCACACTAACTGAATAACTTGTGTTTTGGGTTAGGGTGTCAAACACAATTGTTCTCACAGAAACAACCCGGTCATGCACTGTTAGCTACAGGTTTTAGAGCAGAGATGGCTCATATTTTTTGGCCCCTGGGATAATTTCACCCTTTACCAGCCTTCCAGCACCAGTGGTATGTGACCAAAGTGGATTCGCAGTCCACAGTCTTGAACATATGCACACACACACAAAACACACAGGCAGCACACCTTCCCTGTTCAGTGAATGATTGATCTCATGTGGAGCAGGGGGAGGGTTTAATCCACATCAGGGAGCTGAGCTGAGCTGAGCTGAGCTGAGCAGAGCAGAGCAGAGCAGAGCAGAGCAGAGCAGAGCAGAGCAGAGATCCAGTGCTGTGTATAACACTGATATTTTTTTCTTTTTGCCACTGCCAACATTGGTGGTGTCTTGGGCCAGAAAAAAGCAGGGGGGTTGATCTGGCTCCTGGGCTGGCTGTAGGGCCAGCATCAGACTTCAGGGGACACTTGGCACAGTGCCATTGATGTGCTCTAGTTCAACAAAACACACAATTGCACGCCAGCCCCAGTGCGGGAACCCAGACAGGATTTTAGTTGGTGATGCCACTTTTGAATAAGCACACTTCTCATCTGTGGTGACCATTCCACCATCTTCATTTATCCCTAATGCAATGCCTCTGGAGCTCGGCATGAATGGAAGTGAGTATTGCAACAGATGGGTTTGGCTGGGGGGGGGCCTTCTGAACCCCTGGGGGCCTTGGCTGGTGTCTGATTTGACTGATGGTTGGGGCCATGCCCAGCTTTAGGCCACCCCTGTTTTAGTATTTCAGAATCCTTTTTTTTTTTTTAAGAATAGCAGTATGCTGCCACGCCCTTAGGACACCAACTGTATTACGGTAATCAAAAATGCAGTTTTATCAGTTATGTGAACTGCAGTGAGAATGTGGTAAACGCATGTATAGGACATAAAGGCAACACCCCATTTGTGCGTGTTTGAGACGTACACGATCGCTGATGCGTGTGCCATTTTTGGCCCCAGAAGAGGGGAGAACAGGGCGGGGGCAAAACGGGGCAGCACAGTGGGCTTACCTGCGTCCCACCGACGCATGCAGTGCCTCAGAACGCAACCCCCTTGCAAATGTGGAGTTGCCTATAGATGCATACAGACCTTTGTGGAGATAAACTTTATGTGGATGGGACTGTACAGTTACAGCATTAGGCTTGCAACTTGACGTTCAATGCCATGGTAACATTTTTAAAAATAATAAATAAATAAAAAGTTGCATTTCATGAAGTTCATGCAATAATAAAACCATTAGTTCTATAGACTAATCCCATGAATAGTTACTTAGAAGTCAGTTCTGTTGAGGTTCTGTGGGCTGCTATGGACTAACTACTTGCCAGGAATATGTTTTACAATGTTTTCCTGCATAACATTGGAGAATGAACAAAAATTAGAGCTCGCTAGCATGTCATTTTATATATAAAAAGGACTCTCCACATTTCATTGTTTTGTACTGCAGACTGAAATGCATTTATTTTTTGAAAAAAAGAATTGGTATTGGAATTGTGTAGGCTTTAAGGTAGAGCTGTTGGCTTGTTGTTGGTAGGGAAATACATGCAATACTATACAACTCCATACTAAAAAATAACAAAGCATGTCTCTAAATCACTGAAGAGTATCAGTTTTGGAAGTAATCCAAATATGTCAACCACTGCCATGGGACTTTTTGCTGTTAAGTTACTTCTTCTTGCTCTCAGGTGCCACTGGGTGAACTGTAAAAGATTATGACACTTGCCTTTCCATAATGCGTATGCAGGTAGCTTTTATAGACTCGCCTTTTAAAGAAAGTGCAATATAAAAAAAAAAATTACTAGCACAAATCCAAATAAAGTATGTTAGCATGCATGCAATTTATTAGGGCAACAGTATTTTTCTTATATAAAATAAACTTGAACAAATATAAAATAGTAATGTTTGACAGAATTATCATTTAATCTTCATATGCATGCCAATTATGTATACAGAAATATAAATGCAAACTGGCAAACAGCCAGATTCCTATAGGGGCTAGCAAAGAAACGATAAAAAAAAAGAACATGAAATAAGACTTCTTGTGAGGAGGTCTATAATTCAACATTATTTGATTCCACTGTCAGGGAAATTGTTGAAGGGATAGGAAACTGGTACTAGACTAGAGTCTCAGTCATTTTTGTTACAGTCTTAAATGTTTGCAACCTTGATATGTTAGATGGCCCTAGATGGGCTGTGGGATGTTGATGTATTTGTGATAAAGCAGCCCTTGCATTTAGGTTGACATAGTTCATTTAAAAAGCAGGGTAGGGGCTTGGAACACACACACGCACTTTACAGTATGTTTACATTATGGATGAATAATACCTAGTTTTCTTTCAGGTAGTAGGTTACTGAAAAACAAAAACAAAGAGTCTTTCACCTTGCTCATTTTGTGTCAGTTTTTGTCTCACTGAAATTTATAGGACATATGTCTCCATAGTACAGTTTAATTTGGATATTAATGTTTACTGTTTAGCCTGCGTTCCTAAGCATAGTTGGTTGAATGTAGGTCTGTTGATTGATGATAGAAATGTATAGGTAAACACTTTGTGAGGCTGGGGTGTCAGCCCAAGTATTTCATCTTAACAAGATAGAGGATTGGGTTCTAAACCAGTGGGGTTTCTAGGTAAACTTGCAGAATTCATTGTGCTGCAGAATTATAAAACAAAACAGCTTATCAGAGATTTGAATGCATTTATTATGAGTTACGGTGTACAAAGTTACACAGGTAATATGTCTGGTGCACTTTTGTGCACGTTTATTAGGAATTAAGTTTTGCTGTAGTCATTGGGGCTTATTCCCAAGTATTTTGGGTTTTAGTCTTAACAGTGCAATCCAGTACAATTTTTCTTGGGAGTAAGCCCCATTGAGTCTCATAGTACTTGCTCCTAGGTTATGTGACTATGGAATTGTAGCTTCAAATAATTAAATGACAATCATATATTAAAAGCTCCTGTTCCAGAAAAATGTAGATGGGTTGAGGTATAATCATCAGTTGTATTTAACACATAACTTTTTCACAAGCTTCGACCTTTTGGTAAAGTTGCAATTGTACAAACATTTTGGATTTAATTTTAATCCCCATGTTAGCGTTACTGCATTAGATTTTATTTAAATTCTGAAGTTGCCACTTGAAAACAAGTGATTTAACAATAAACAACATTTTTATTTGTATGTTTGTGATAATATATCTCATTATAAATGCAAAACAAATAAAAGCATTCTAGGATTGTACAGAAAAAATATAGCAAAACGGGGACTGTTGTGATATTCTTTTTTTTAAAAAAAGAGAAAATACTGTCTAATTTTATTAACATTTGTTGCTTTGACTTTTGGGGAGAATTGTTGTTCTCAGTGTTGTGATTATTTGCTGTATGTAAGTGGTGTCATATGAAACATTTGTTGGCATATTACAGTGTCTGGGACAATTCAATTCACATTTTAGACATGATAGCACAACAGTGAGAAATCTTCTGAAAGTAAGACTTTGTGATGTCTGTAGTAAATCCTAATGAGTAGTTATAATGGGACTATGACAGCAAAACTAAGCGTGAAAGTAAATTTATGTGCAACTATGTGAGTATGCATGACTGGAAGGGTCTGGAAAAATTGTGTGTGCAGTAGTGTTCTTATGCCTGCAAATTTTGAGTGGTCTTTCGCCATTTGTTAGAATATAACAATATTTTGTTCTTCTTAAGTGCTGTGGAAATAATTATTTGACTTTCTTAGTTGTGAGGGAGAAAACATTTCAAGTCTAAACCAAACACATTACTACTTAGCAAATTTGGAGCTTTTAAAATCAGGCTGCAATGCAAAATGTAGGCACTTGTTCGAAGGAAGTCTCAATGAGTGGTATTCAACTAAGTTTTACTTAGAGTAAACCTGCTGAAATTAATGGCCTTAATTTAGTCATGTTCATTAATTTCAACAAGTCTACTCTGAGTAAAACTTGACCCTTGCAGGCTCTACTTTTCAGTGAATGAAGTATGTGAGTCAGGTATTCATGAAAGCATATTTTGTGAGTATTCCTCCCCTCCAAATGAACGCGTTTACGGATAGCAAGCACATACCGTGTGTGTGTGTGTGTGTGTGTGTGTGTGTGTGTGTGTATACGCATACAAAGTTCAGCCAAATATCACTTCACACATGCCCTTTTTTGTGTGAATGCATATGCTCATATGCTTTATTGAAATAACCAGTGAAAGCAGTTAAAATAAAATTTCATGTATTTTAAAATTTTTATAGCTGTGTGTTTAACGCTTTGATTATGTGTTCTTATCTGCCTTATTTATTTATTTATTACCCGCCCTCCCCCTAAGTTCCCAGGGTGGGTTACAACATTAAAAGACAATATTAAAAAGAGGTTAAAACACCTCCCCCTGCCACAAAAAGTGGGCAGACTTGAGTGTCTTGAGTGTCTGGTTCTAGGGTTCCAGACTCAAACTTCTCTTTTTTTTAGTGATATGGACGGATACTTGCTTTATAAAGAAAATAAATCAAAACAAATCTGTAAAAATACCATACGGATTTTTGTTGATTAGCCCAGTAACAGTTTAAAGGCTTGTATTTATTCATTTGAATATATTTTCTTCAAGATAGCTACAGTATAGCCATTCTGTACTCAGCTGAATAAAGCTAATACCTGCTTCTTTTTCACTTTTTCTCATTACTTATATATGTACAAAATGAAAGAAAGCCAGACAATTCTGTGCTTTGTAGTAATACCAAGGGAGTATCTCTTTTTATTATTATCTCAAGTACCGTATGTTAAACTGGACATTTTTTTAAAAAATTGGCCCTGCCCTCTTCCTCTCCTCTAACACTCTCTTTCTGTAGATACAGTATTCTGAAGTTCATTGTGATAACTGAGAATAATTAAATTAAATTATTTTCAATAAGCTCCATATGAAACAATATTTTAACCAGGAAAGTAACTCAGGGCTGTAGTAACATGCCTTTTGTTTCCCAAGGTATGCCAGCCTGCTTAACTTCTTGTGCCTCTCCTACTTCAGCTACTTAATTTAGAGCTGATACATAGGCTTGAAATGTGTGCCTTTCTATAGAGGGAAACAGATAAATGCAGAAAATTTAGGTGAAACTAAAGCTCTTGCAGTGCATTCAGGCTTCTTTTCTTAATTTAGTTGCGATCACTGGAAAATCTCATTATGATCTATCATGTCTAGTTAGGGTCTGGCATCTGTTAGTGTGTCGTGTGTGAATTCTTGACATGTTAGATCTGTATCAGCTTCTTCAGACTCAACATGTCAAGTCTTGTTTGTTGGTTGTTTGGAGGTTATTTTATTTATTTTGGTTTTGGAGAGATATGTTTATGAAGTCAAGATCCAGAATGTTATTCATCTACATGCTTTACATATTATCCTAAACAAGCCTCCAATTCGAAACAGACTTACTCTTGAGTAAGTCTCATTAAAGACAGTAAATCAGTAAAATATGCTAACATGCCCTTTTTTTTTTTGCTTCACCTCCTAGTCCATTTTCAAATTTGTAACCTTTGCAACCCAACGTATTAATTCTAAACTCATTACTTGGAAGTAAGTCTGGCTTATTTGAATGGAATTTGAAGTAAAGGTTTTACAAATACATCCTCAATTGGCTTATGTCAAAGTACTTCAGCTGTAACTGGGTTATGGGTCAGCTCATCCTAGTCCCGGTGACATGTACTTGGAAGCAAGTCTAATTAATTGCTGTGGGATTATTTCCTATTTTGTTTATTTAGGATTCCAGCCTTACTCAAGAAAAACTCTGAGTAAAGTGATTTCGGGATTGTTGCCTATGTAGCCCTATTTGAGAGATCAGTATACACTTTAGTCACTATAAATTTACTTTTCTGGATGGATTTGACATCATAAAGTAGTCTTCTCAATGCTTCATTTCATGTTAAGACTGCAGCTGAGTATCTTAGCTCAGCCAAATGTTAAAAGAGTTTTCAGAAAGTGTTAAGTTTGGATTTTAGAGTTGAAAGTATGGTTTACCATTTTAACCTATGTTTTAGTATGGTTTTGAGTATAAATATTTATGTGCAGCTGTTCTATGGATCAATTTTATGAATGCTACAAATTAGCCGTTTTTAAAATATTGCACTTGATATTAGCAAGATATAATGGGTATGCTATGGTTGTTTGGTGATATTTACTTGCATCTGTCTGCCGGAACAGACATACACTTGAATAACGGGGCTTCTCTTCCCTTCCCCTGCCACCCTGCAACCACACACAAGCCCTCAAAATCTGCTGTGGAATTTTGGGAAACCTTCTGAAGCAGATAAGGAGTTGGGAGGCTGCAGGGGGAGGAGGGGGAAAATCTTGTTGAGTGAGTGGACACCCAATTGTGCTATGTTGCATTTCAAGTAATTGAGTAGTGCATTGCTTTAAAAGGTAATATAGAATGCTATACTATATTATCCTGGTTTTCAGTGTCTTTTTGCAGGGTGTGTGTGTCTCTATACCGTAGGGTTGCCATACGTCCAGAATATCCTGGACATAGCCGGATTCAGCCATTGGAAACAGTGTCTGGGCGGAAATTGCTAAAACCTACTATACCAAGAATAAATGGCCAGTGTATGCTTTGTTTTATGAATAGGTTTTGCATTCAACAGTATTTCCAGAAGACATATGTCATAAAATTGTTCTGGAAAAGAAATTTTGTAAAAAGTTTACTGTAGTGAAAGTTGTCCAGGATGTAGATCCTTGCATTGTGCCACAAAAAGGCATTTCACTAACATCATAGCGATCCTTCACTTGAGTTAAAGGGAGGCACGAAGTACAAATATTAAAAACCAAGGTATTAAGTAGTTTGTGAAAACTGTTTTGCTAACTCACTACTTTCAGAATTGACATGGTATTTAACACTAGACATAACCATTGCCAGTAACTAGGTTATAGAATTATATATTTCTAAGATATATGCTCATTGCCTACAGTTTGTTGTTATACCACCTGTTGTGCGTCCTTTGAGAGCGTCAGGAAGCTTGCAGATGGAGATGATCCAGTTGACAATGTTAAGTACTTTTAAACTCTAAAAGAAAGGATGGTTTATAAATACAACAAATAGAGAAATAATATAATAATCAGAAGTCAGAAATAGAAGAAGGAAGCAACTCACTCTCACTGATTATTATTATTTATATATTCCACTGAATGTGGCCCCTAGTGCATTGTCAGTTGATTCTTAGATTTGAAAGTTTGTCTTGTGCATGCCATTGTTCTCTTTAATTTGTCAGAAAAATCTGAAATTGAAAAAAACCACAACTTTTAGTAACCAATGAAAACACTGAAATAAAACATACACATCTGCCATTGAAAGATGCTTGTCTAAATAGAAACAATTTACATTGGTTCTACATGATGGCTAGGCTTTCCAAAGTAGGGAAATAAGCCACTGAGCCTATATTTCTACATTGACTTTTCATTCAAGCTTGTTGTACAGAAGATAACATCCATATATTTTCTCATTTTAGAGATTGTGGTGTATCACTGAGAAGGAGAGTCTCTATAAATGCATATTGGACTCAAGCCATTTTGTGCTTTGTAGGTTAAAATCAGCACCCTTGAATTGTGCCAAGAGCATTCAATGAAACCAGTGAGTACGTACATTGCAGTGTGGCCTATCCTGCTCTTGGTCACTTACCCTGTTAAGAGGCAGGCCCCAGTATTCAGCCAGGGGCAGCTACATATAGAGAGCACAGTAGCAGTCCAGTGTAGTAGTAGTAGTAGTAGTAGTAGTAGTAGTAGTAGTAATAATAATAATAATAATAATAATAAGCCACACTGGGTGGCTTCCAACAGAATATTAAAATACAATAGTCTATTAAACATTAAAAGCTTCCCTAAACAGGGCTGCCTTCAGATGTCTTCTCTTTGACAACTGGTGGGAGGGAGTTCCACAGGACGGGTGCCACTACCGAGAAGGCCCTCTGCCTGGTTCCCTGTAACTTGGCTGCTCGCAGCAAGGGAACTGCCAGAAGGCCCTCGGCACTGGACCTCAGTGTCCGGGCAGAATGATGGGGGTGGAGAAGCTTCTTCAGGTATACTGGGCTGGCTGAGGCTGTTTAGGGCTTTAAAGGTCAGCACCAACACTTTTATTGTGCTCGGAAATGTACTGGGAGCCAGTGTAGGTCTTTCAAGACTGGTGTTATGTGGTCTCAGCGGCCGCTCCCAGTCACCAGTCTAGCTGCCGCATTCTAGATTAGTTGTATTTCTGGGTCACCTTCAAAGGTAGCCCCACATAGAGTGCATTGCAGTAGTTGAAGCAAGAGATAACTAGAGCATGCACCACTCTGGCGAGACAGTCTGTGGGTAGGTAGGGTCTCAGCCTGCGTACCAGATAGAGCTGATAAACAGCTGCCCTGGACACAGAATTGACCTGAGCCTCCACGGACAGCTGTGAGTCCAGAATGACTCCCAGACTGCGCACCTGGTCCTTCAGGGGCACAGTTACGCCATTCAGGAACAGGGAGCCCTCCACACCTGCCCACCTCCTGTCCCCCAAAAACAGTACTTCTGTCTTGTGATTGTGACATGAGACAATCATCCAAATAAGTTACATTTTGATCAGTGAGAATTGTTTTCAGGGGTATTTAAAGCTTCTGTAGGTCAAGATACAAGTCAGGTAGAAATATCTCTTATGGCTTGAAACAGGAAGGCACCTGTACCTAGAAGGGACCAGAACATATCATACTATCCTTTCCTAATCCTTGTAATAAATAGGAAAGACGACTTGGGATAACTTGAACAAAATTCCAAATTCCAAAGAGCAGGTACCTTTTGATTTGCATGCTTGCAATGACATAAACAACATTTTCTACTGTACTTCTGTACAACATATATTAATTGTGACCTGTAGCATGTCACTTATTAATGACATATAAGTATTTCAACCTCTGCATACACTTCCTGCATCAGAGGTAGAAAGTGTGAGTTTCATAGTATATGCAAGTACCTGATTCTTCTTCGTCTTCTATTATGACCTATAACCACAATGCCACTGTGAGAAGACACTGTGGAAATCTAAACCTTCCATAAGTTGCACCTTGTTCAAAGTATATTTATGATGAAAATCAAGTCTAATTTTATTTCTGTATGTAGACATTTACTTGTTAAAACATCTGTAACATTACAAATGGTTTACTGGTACTTTTCAGGCAAACATCCATATATTAAATCCTAACCCTCTTACCTGGAAGTAAGTCCTAATAGGATATATGAGTGTGCATGGCTAGGATTGTGCTGTAATTTATATTCTGTACCTCGTCTTTCTTCCAAGAAGTTCAGAACAGTATTTTGATCTTGTAATTTGCTCAACTTACCTGTCTCTCAGACTAAATAGCCTATTTATTCAACAGACGAGGATAAATTTGGACTTGGGTTTGCCCAAATCCAAACCCACCACACATCCCACTATATATTGTCAGGAATTCAAAGTGATGTACAACACATGGTGTTCTTAAGTGGTCTCTTATCCAGGCACTGACAAGGTTTAGACTGGCTTAGAGATGCTACTACATTAGATAACTCTAGGCTATTCATAACTGCAATTTTGTTCATCTCTGTGTGTGGAGAATTAGCATGAGACTTCTATAAATCCAGAACAACCAGGTTTTTAAACATCTGCTGCTTTCTCTCTTGTAAATGGTTAAAAGCCACAAGCAGCCTCCTTTCTGCACTACAGTAGTAAATGTTGGCACACCCTTAAGTGAATATAACATGAGATCACTATCAGTAAATGTTCTCAACCATGATTTTATGAGCAACCCTGATCCTATATATTAATGAATGATACTTTGCTGATAGCCCCCCCCCAATATAGGCATGTGTCGATGATAACAGTGGTGTAGAAGTAGGGCAGCAATCTAATTGGTCTTTCCCTTTTTGAGCTTGGCATGTAATGAAGGGAGAGTGGTGTTAATGAATTATTTATACATTTGCTTTCTATATTTGCCAATACTCTGTTTCGGTGTATAGGGCGTACTTCTTGGTCTTTCATAAGCCATGTAAAATATTGCTGAGCTGGTGGTCAGGGTGCAGGATATAAGGACTGTGGTCCCTTAGTGTACATTTGAAGTCTGCATCTGATCCTATAAGCATCATAAATTGGGGCCTAGGGAAGTGCTAGAGTAAATGTCCATGAAAAATCCTAGTGTGCGTTGCTTCCTTTTTGTGCTTTTAACATACTGTATATACATTTGTTGGTACTTTCCCCATTCCTGTCTACCTGATGGGAGAAGCTTTATTTGCTATTTTTTTGTGATTCTTCTGTTAAAGGGTCAGTGCAATTTTGACAACCCTTTGTGGAACATCTATTCTGTGACACTGTGTTGAAACGGTGCACAGCTAAAGCTGAGCTGGTCATCGGCGACAACACCCTCACACTATTACAATAAGTCCAGTTTTGAAATGAAGTTGGTGTTTATAATAGCGGCAGTGGCAGTGCATCCCACTCTTTACAGCATAGTGCTTTTGATGGACAGCTGCCAATGTGGACCATTAACTGGTGACTGTTACCAGGTGTGGCAGTGATTAAGGATAATTATACTATCAATCTTTTATATGCACACATTTTTGTTCAGTAGTTGTACATCTAGTATGAAGAGGATGCTCTTATTCCCAGAGGTGAGCAGTAAAACAGTTTGCACGATTGCCCGTAAAGAACACACAGGCATGCTATATTCATGCCCAGTGCCTTGTTCCTTCACATGCAGGACTTTGTTCATTGCTTGTGAACCCAGTGGAAAAAATATTACTGATTTATGTAGGTGCTATGGAACACAGAGTGTGAGTGTATTACTGACCAGCAATGGAACTGAAGTGGTTGTGGGGTGTTAAAACACCACAGCTGCAGAGTGGGAATGAAGGCTGGCTTTTTTCTTTGGCTTTTGATTTTATTTCTTTCAAGAAAAAGAGAAAGGCGAATCACACATGCTCTTGGACAAGGCTTTCCACATTCCATTTAAACTTGGAAATCACTGATCAGATGTAAAAATAAAAAAGTGGGTTAGGGCATTCAAAGGTGTGTGTGTGTGTGTGTTTTGGAGATTTGTGGGGTTTTGTTTTTTGTTTTATTACAAAGGAAGTCTTATGCTGACTGTGTAAAGGAAATGGAAAAATGTAACTTTCCAGTGCAATTGGTGGCTTCCTACTGTGTGCTAGTCTGAGGTGGCAATATGTTAATGACTCTGTTCCTCTGGGAGCTTTTCTGCTCTAGGGATTCTATCCAGAAGTGAGGAGCCTAATGTTTTATTTGGATCAGTGCAAACACCTAGTTCAGAGACAAGCTAAGCTGTGACTTGCATCAGCGTGGCTTACTACAGCCTAAGCAGTGATGGTGTTAAGTCACTGCAATTCCTCTTCAGTATACACTAGTATTATGGTAGATTTTTGGTGATGGTCACCAGCAGCTTTATGGGAAAGGCTATCAGTTTTTAGGTCAGATGTTAATGATACCCATACTCTAGGGACCCAAATCTAGAACAAAACTAAGATGCCTTAGCAGATTTTATAATTTAAAATTTGTTGTTCAACTTATTAATTAATCATTTGCTGTACTCTTATTGTGCAAGAGAGGGAGAGAGAGACGATGCACAGAGAGTCATAAAGCTTTTAGGATAGGTTTCATAATCTTAATACTGGTGATATGTTTCTTGTGTTGGCTTGCTCTTATTATTTCAATAAAAAGACTCATGCTGGTCTTTCTCATTTAAGTCTCCTGAAATGCTGTGTGTGTGCTTAAAAGGAAGAAATAGAGGGAAAAGAATAAGGGTGATATTCAACTAAGTTCTCTAACTTAGTCATGTTCATTAATTTCAGTCGGTCTACTCTGAGTAAAACTTAATTGAATATCATATTAAGAAAACAGTATTTGACTCTTTTTCTGTATTAACAATACCATGACAGTATGTTTATTTTTTTCCAAAACCAAGTCAGGCAGAAGGTCTGTTTCATAGGACAGCAGTGTGTTCTTTAGAACCTGAAGCTACTAATGATGGCAACTTTAATTGTACAAAAAGCAAGGTCAGTTTCTCTTCTTGGATGAGAGCTGCCCCTGTAGATCTGCCAGGTCTTTTCACCCCCCTCACTTTTCACTAATAAGGCACACTCTTGAGCTTTGACGCTTGAAATAAAGAACACCTGTTTGGGGCTGTGATGAAATAGACTAGGTGTCAGGCTTTTAAAAGGGATCACATTCTTCTACCAACCTTGCTGCATATGTGTTAGTCACCGATCAGACAGTACTTGAATTGGGTGTCCTCTCCAGATGTCCTGAATAATGATGATTTGTGCTCATGATGCTATTTGGAGGGGGAGGGGATGTCACACGTTACCACACTTTCAACACTGTACTTACAGAAACACTGCTTCCTTTCCAGTCAGTGTGCCCATCCCGTAACCTGCTGAAATCCTGTAACCTTTTACACCACAAATGTTCTGGTTTATTTTTGTCCAGTTTTTGTTGTGGTATAATATTGGGGAAGTATTGCAGAACAAACTAAAAGAGAATAAATCCACCATTCATGTCGAGACCACGTTGCAGAACATGCCTGCAATAAAGCAGCAGCCTGAAGCAGTGTGTCTCTTTCTCCTTTCTTTGGCTCGGCAAACTACTCAACCAGTGGTGTAGCAGAGCACAAAGTCGATGGTGCTCACAAT
This sequence comes from Podarcis cretensis, assembly GCF_951804945.1. Classification (NCBI taxonomy): domain Eukaryota; kingdom Metazoa; phylum Chordata; class Lepidosauria; order Squamata; family Lacertidae; genus Podarcis; species Podarcis cretensis. Next base: position 119,317,881 of record NC_137172.1, on the reverse strand, counting down.
GTGTGTGTATTTTGGATTTCTAAACTGGCTTGTTATCAGGGAAAGGTTTACATAAGAGGAGGGCCTAGGCCAGTTTATTTATTTATTGGTAATTGTCAGAGAGAAATTCAGTTAGTACTAGAAGTTAGGAAATTGCATTGTTAGAATTGCAGCCTGGAATTCTGATCCAGAAACCTTTACTGAAAAAAGTAACTTTGCTTTTAAAGTATAAAACAGTCTTTCTTTTGATTTTTTTCAATGACTTAATTATAGACGTATAATTTCAGTAGTCATCCTTCTTGCATGTTGTGAATATTAAACTGCTGTCCTTCATACAAATTTGATATAAAATAATGATCTATGTTGGAGATTTCAGCATAACATAGGCACACAATTTCTGTTTCATTTACAGTCTGCTATACTAATGAATTTAAAACTAGTACTTTATTCTATAGTTAAACTTGGAGATTGGATTTCTGCTTTGTAGCTGGTTTTTATTGTGTACAAAAGGATAGAGGGCTGATTTCTGTGTTACGGCAATAGGTGTAATATCCTCCGGTATACCAATTACCTCTTACGTGTTTTAATTGGCATGTAAGGATTAAACCTTTAATGGAAATTTCAGAGTATTCACACATTCGTCAATTCCTTGGTGAAACATTTAGTATTATTATTGCAGACTTTTGTTCATTTACTGTGACATATGATTCTGTCTGTAGGGCCTAGAGGCTAAGCAATGGATTCTGGGAGGTTAAGATGTCCTGATTCCCCCCCCCCCCCCCGCAAAAAAAAGATCTCAGCCACTTTTTGGAGAGGCTGTTTAGATGCTCATGAGAATGGCCCATCATATCCTACACTTGCAGGATAAAATTGGGTATTATGTAAATAAATCTATATGCGCAATAAAAAGCTGTTAATATATATATTATTAATATATATATTAACAGAAGCTGATGTTTTACAAAGAAGGTACTGTTTCTTTGTCTTCAAGAGGGCATTCTATTCGGAGATGTGTATACACCTCCCCATTAAAATTTTGGGCTAGCATCCTAAGAGCTACTTAGGTGTCTCCAGTATCTTGGATGTCCTTGGTGGAGTTACTGACTTTCCCCCCTTTGAACAGCAGACCCCCACAACAGACTGCAAACTGCTTTTGAAAGTCTCCACAGTTTCAGAAGCAACTTGCTATGTGACATTGGGGACTTATGTTGAAGAAATACAGGTTGAAAGTTGTGAATTCGGCATGGCTGTGTAGTTCTTTGGATCCATGCTCTTGTATGGACATTTTCCTGTGCCACTTAACAAATTAATATATGCACCACAGCCTAAATGTAAAATCAGTATTAGCATCTTATTTTTGATGCATATATAGAAGAGAAGGCCAGCCAGAAGTTCTAGTAGTGTTTCCAGTGGCAAGGTGTTAAAGCCACAAATGCAGTTTTAATAGAAAAACGATTTCCTCTTATGGAATTAGTTAAGGTCTGAGGATTTATATACATTCACACAAAATATATGCATATTAAAAATTATATTTACTATCCATCTTTTTCACATGTGGAAGCCAGGTGGTCCTTGACTCTTCAGCACATGGTGAACAGGAGGTTGGCAAATGAAAGATGAGTTAGGGAAACAAAGGGGATAAGTCAACACTGCTAATTTCCCTTCTCATGAATTCCCCCTTGCTTCTCACCCTCCTTGCCTCTGAGCCTCATTGGTGTGCTTTGCCCCAGGGCTCATAAAAATACCCAGTTGCTTAAAACATTGACTGCCACCTGTGACTGTTACAATGGTTTAAGTAGCTACAAAGGTAAATACCATGTAAAATGCCATTATAAAATGCCAGTGCCAGTTAATGTTGTAAATTCAATGGTACAGTAATGCAGAATGTTTGCATGAAACCTATGTGTGCAGCTATCCACTTGGAGAATGTGGGATAGAATGACAAAATAGCTTCTCAGCCTCTGTTTCTCCTGGAGAGCTCCATTGCAAGGGAACATCATCATCACCGTTCATTATTTGTTGAGTGTTTACAACCTCAGTGCTTTGCAAAGATACAAGTAGATACTGAAATTCTAAAAAATACAAGGCACAATAGGGAAGGGGAGAGATGAGCACAGGAGGGTCACCATGAATTGTACAAAGGATAAACTGAGGAAATACTGGACCGTATGGACTGAAAAGTGCAGCCCCAAGAACCTGTAATGGGATCAGTGGATTTAAACTTGTTCATAAATGATTTGGGGTTTAATGCTGAATAGTAAGATGGCCACATTTGCTGATGAGACCAAATTGTTTAGAGTGGTAAAAACAAAAAGGGGTTGTCAGGTGCTTCAAAAGGAACTGTCCAAAGTGTGCAAATGAACATTGACATGTCAAATGTGATACGGTGTAAGCAAATGTAAGGTTATAAAGATTGGGATGAAACAACCCCCACCCCCCAAGCTTCACATATAGGTTAATGGAATCTGAACTGGCAGTGGCAGGCCAGGAAAGAAATATTGAGCTTATGGTGGATAGTGAGGGGGGAATGTCCACCCAGTGTGTGGATGCAATGATAGGGGTCATAAAAGGAGGTATTTTAAGATAAAACTGCACTGTCATAAAGACTTTATACTAATATATGAAGTGAGCGCACTTGGACCCCTGGTTGCCACACCTTATAAAGGATATTGTAGAGCTGGCATAAATAAAGATAACATTAACCTTAAAATCTCCAGTGTACCAAAATTTCAAAGAGAGTGAATAGTTGGTGGACTATGTACTGTAATAAAAGTACAATGACACGGCTGCAAATGGAGATCCGGGGAAAGGAATAGATGATGAATACAACATAGCAAAATGTGGTGATCCTATATAGACTTAGGGAGATTAAAATTAATGGTAAGAGAAGTATGTCTGGGAATAACAGGCAATCACGAAAGATCAGATACACCTGATGCCTGTTAGACAAATATTCAGCTGGTTATTTCTTTGTAATTGGTTAAATTCAACACTCCGAATTGTTCTCTGACCCACCACTCTTTCTGTGGGTATAGCTCCCATGCTTTTCTACCCACGTTCCTCATACATATGCCATCTTCTATCTGACTTTTATTTTCTTAATTGTCTTGCCAACTGACTCTTCCCCCCCCCCCATTACCTTCCTCGACTCTAGCATCTATTCAACTTTAAAGCCTTGCTTCTTTCCTAACATCCCTTCTTTCTTGCTAGTAATGCTCAGACCCTCCTACTCCTGTGGGATGTTTTCATCCAGGCATGCTGAGCATTCCCCCTTCAGGGCAGGTACATTGATAGTCCATGAATGTCCTTTCCCCCTTCCTGCTTTGTTTGAACATTCCATGAAATCTCTGCAGCTCAGCCAGTGGCTGGCTGGGTAGTTTGCCTGCAGCCAATTTTTAGTCCACTAGTGCTAAGGAGTGTGGAATTTCTACCTACACTGCTGTCACTTACATATTGTATTCTCTTTCCACTGTGTTCTGTTGGGAAAGGGGATAGGATTAAAACAGTTGTTTACTTGATGTGGGATTCCTATGAAAATTCAAATGAGTGCAACACATCTGTGTCATATATCAGTATTCCTATATGTCTAACAAAAGAATGGGAATTTTGTTCCTTCAGTGATTTACTGCTCCCCCAACAAAGGAAGGGGAGGGGGACAACTTCTCCTTATCCAAGCCCTTTCACACATTTAGCTGCCAGCCTGAATGTGAGCTGGCAAGAAGTTGGTGCTATCCTTTGACATTAACAACATGCATTTCCTTGCCAAACTGCTACAGCATTAGGACAGTATGGGTGCCACATTTCTTAACGAAAGGGTGAAGTGAGGAGAGAGAGTGGATGTACCATACTGCATTGTAGTATAAAATTGTTACAGAAAGAAGCCCTTACTTCTTTCTGTAACAATTAGGGCTCCTGACATGAAGGTGTCATGTTGAAACGAGGTATCCCTTGAAAAGCACCCCCACCCGCCACAACTCTGGTTGTCCATCTGACCTTGTCTTGCCTTGTATCTTTGAATTGTTCTTTTTGTGTGGCAACAGTCACACTCTTACTTAGTTGCAGATGTGCTTCTTAGGCGGATCTCATTTGGAGAGCTGTCATTCATTTTAGTCTCACTTACTTTCATTCCACACTGGGTTTTGTTTGCTCAGTGCTTCTATATTGCTGAAAATTGGTTGTGTCGATAATAAACATTATGTGACTGCAATTTTATAGAGAGACTTTTACACAAGAAGGAAAGAAGTTCATGACATTTCAAGTTTCTGCTGTACATAATTTTTGAATGACCTTATGTTTATGTTCTCTATTTTGGGGTTGTTTGAAGCTTCTTAAATGGCCATCCTGGCCGGTTTTGTTGGCACGTATCGGTTGTTTGCTGTTGTTTTTGTGGTTCAGAACTTTTGAGACCTATGGCTGTGAGGAGCCAGAAACAAAAGAGTTATTCCTAGACTATTGTGTGAGCTGTGTGTTTAGCCCTGGCTGATCTATCAAGGAGATGTGAACTGCTGGCAGATTTGACCAAGTATCTGTTTCAAATGGTTGATACAAATGAAAATTCTATACTAATTCCTCCACATGTGATGACATTATTAGTGAGGTCTCCAGATTTTGAAAGGTAATATATTATAATTTGACATAAACTCTTCCGTGCTGTAGCACTAATAGTATTTTTACATTCTTACTGCAGTAGAGGACAATTCCTATGCTTTGAATGGGTGTAATAGTCTGTGGCATTAAGGTGCAAAGGTTTTTCATATGCTGTTTGTGATTCTGTTTCCCTAAACATAGATACTGTTAGTCCAAGTAGTTGCCTTTTCATGTGATATTGTGTTAGAAGACAACTGAAAGAGTCATCAATATATTGTGCCATCCTTGACTGACAAGAGTGTAGTAGAGTGGTAAAAAGACTCGCCTACCAATTAGAAATTACATAGTTTGAATCTTGCCTTGACCATGAATTCATAAGATGGCTTAATCAAGCCACTTTCTTAACCTTCGCTCCCCACCCTTCTCTCTCCCTCCCCATGACTGATATCTTTTACAGGGTGGCTGCACAGTAGAAAGAGCAGTAGAAATGATACCTGTGAACAGCTAGTTGCAAAAATAAGATAAAGTTAGTATTTTCTACCAAATAGCAATACTGTACATGATGAAATTATATTAGCATTTGATGCTAACTAAGAGGCCCCTTTGATACAGTTTTACACAGGGATGGGGGGGTAGGTGGAGTGGGGGCAGTGTCAGTATAATGTGAAACTATGAAACAGTTGGATTTTTTAATTTTATTTTTGTATTTAGTAGCTCTACAGATAGACTCAACAGAAGGGGTATAATCATTCTTAAACATTCATAACAATGTATAGGCCAATAATGGAAGCTGTTGCTATGCCAGTGTTGTGAACAAATCCTGGATGTTGCATTAGTGCAGCAGTGTGTGTTGGGAACAATCATGATGGTCAGATGTGACATAGTAAGAGCACATTAAGCCATTATGTGGTGCAGAAATGGTCTGTGATGGGGCATTTCGAGGCTAGGGACAGGAATGTGTTCTCTTAAAAGTCCTTTGAGTCTTCGCAGGATCTGCTTCATGAGTGCAGCTCTCCATATCTGATGTATTGTGTGTGATAACTTTTTATTATGGAGTTGCATGGGCTTGTCTGTTCTCTAAACACAAAATGTCTGTATCTACATTAGCACAAGAGTGCACTGTTGGCACCTATGGAGAGATATACAGTATGTTCAGGAAGTTGGCACCCACAGACCTGCTGTGGAATAATATAGGACACGTAAGGAAACTAAGGCACAGACATTACATTATTTGACTTGTGTCAGGTCTGGTTGATCAAATCAGGTGAAAGAAGCTGGCAATTCCTGTTCATTTGGGCAATGTCATGCCAGAAACTTGTTTGGAATTTGTAAAATATATTTTGAATATTGTGCTATTGGAAATTTTTAGGGATGTTTTTTAGGACAAGTTTTTATAGTATATGAGTTTAAAAAACAAAACAAAAACCAGTACATATTTCTCCAAATTACTAGCTTGTTGAACTGAAATTTTTCATATCTTTTAAAGAGAAAGGAAGTGAAACCTGATTCTTATATTTTGCATGAAAGTATAAGGAACCATTGGCTTGAAAATGTATGGAAGGGAGGACCCAGGTAATAGGGTCATTTTCAATGGCTTCTTGTTCTCCATTTTCAAATATATTGTAAGGTATATTTACCATTTGGGGGGGGAGAGCTATCTTTTAATATTCCATTTCAAAATAAATCAAAGTATCTTTGCAAACATTTGTATATTAGGTATAGGGTATCTGTGCTGAAACACAGTAATGAGGAATCTGCTCTTATTCACCAATGTTACTTGATTCTAAGAAATAACAACCAACTACAAATCTGAGAGAAAGTTCTTAGTTTAGTTTAGTGATCTCTTGAGAAGCACTGTTAAAAATAGGTACTCTTCCTTTTTTAAAAAAGCAGCACCAATGCTAACACTCCTAACTTTTAGAAGTCTATTAATTCTCAACAGGTTATAAAAATATCAGTTCAGTAGTCATTATTATTAACTATGGCCTCTGAATACGGAAATGTAAACATAAGAGATGCACAAAATTTTGATAAACTGAGGTGGAATCCAACATTTCTTGCATGAGTGACTGTATAATGTGGCAATAGCTGTGAGAAAAGAAGAGCCCAGCATCTAAGACCCAACACAATGGAAATGCAATGAATCGGAATGCCTCACAGATCATAGCGGAATCAGAATTTCCAGCAAGGAAAATCTTTTCATGGTGAATTAAGTGGTGGAGGAAGAAAAATGGTGATTGAAAAAAGGTAGGCACAGATCAGAAGCAGTGGGCTCAAGGCTCACTGCTGAAGATTTAAGAACCACAGCTAAAGCTATGCAGAATAGAATGTGGAAAATTGAATTTACTAAACAATTAAGCATTGAATTAATCTACATCCCGCACAGTAGAAAAGTGGGGGAGTAAACCGAATGGGGCTGAATAAATCAGTAGAGCTCATTAAAAGATAGTGAATATTTCAGGTCTGTTGTCACATAAAGGAGGACAGTCTGCCCACTGCTTATAGCAGGGCATATAATTCTGTAGCTCTCAGCCACCCTTTCCTTTAAGCAGAGTCATCTTCTAATCAGATTAATGAACATTTCTGCCGAGGTTATGGTGATGGTTCAATATTTTACCTTGTTATCTGTGGCTTTTCTATTAATTACAAGTCAGATCACTAGTCAACAATAGTAGTCAGGAGCAACATAAATAGCATGAATGCACCCTGGAGATGTAACTCTGAGGATCTGATGCATCCTGGAAATCCCATGGGCTTCTTCAGCCTCCCACATGCCTTGCTAGTCTTTTCTTCAATTACAGTTAATGCAATAGTTTGCCATTTTCTCTTTCTAATTATATTTTCAAGTGGGATTTGTAGCACATAGAAAAACATCCTTTTACATGTTGAGGCACCAGGGCTTTGTGCCTGGCATTGTCTGTCCCCTGGGTGCTGTACCATTCTTTCTGCAGAGCTCTGAATAAACAAGTCCCCCTTTTAAAGCTGCAGTTGTACAAACTGAAAATTTATGCATTAACTGTTTGCATTCTGAGCATGTGTTCCAGATTACCTCTTACAGCATTCTTCTGGTATGCTGCAGAAACGTGTATTTGTAGAAGAGCATTTCTTTTCACAGTTCACACATCAATCTTTGAATCACAGGATCAATTAGCACATTTTGTTTCCCGGAGTCTGCGCAGTAGTAGCATTAAAATATAACGTGGCATTTTCCCATGCCTTGTGGTGCTTTAATTGCAGCAATATAGTGGTGTTGTAATCAGTAGCGTAGAACACTTGACATGTTTTTTTTTAAATCTGTTAGAATAGCTTAATAGTGCTTTTGTTTTAATTTTTTGCTCTTAAACCTAATCGTCATTTTATATTATGAGTGTGCAAATTTCATTATTAAGGAGTCATGGTTGGAGGGCAGCCAAACTTGATGTGATGGGAGGCAGTCATATTTGCTTTTGTCTGTTCCATTTATATCTAAAATGGGAACAGAACACATGCATAGAATTGTAGAGCTGGAAGGGACCCCAAGGGCTATCTAGTTCAAGTGCAAGTGGCCCATATGGGGATTGAACCCGCGACATTGGTGTTTTGAGCACTGTGCTCTAACCAGCTCAGCTAACTGACATATATAACACACACACAATCCCCATATAGGCCACCTGCATATTCCTGCATTGCAGGAGGTTAGACCGGGCATAGGCAAACTTGGCCCTCCAGATGTTTTAGGACTACAACTCCCATCATCCCTGACCACTGGTCCTGTTAGCGAGGGATGATGGGAGTTGTAGTCCTAAAACATCTGGAGAGCCGAGTTTGCCTGTGCCTGGGTTAGACGAAATGACCCTTCGGGTCCCTCTACAATTTTCTCTCTCGTGTGTGTGTGTGTAGACAGGGCATTTTTCAGCTGCAGTTCACTGGAGCTCTGCAGTGGCATCTCTCAGGTGGGCCATCATTGTCACTCTCAGGTGAACAAGGGAGAAGTTCATGGTGAGCTCCCGTACCTCTTTTTCTAGAAAAATAGCTCTGCGTGTGTATGTCTCACAAGGAAAGGGGGTTGTGCCCTCAACCTTATTTCCCATGCTGAACTCAAGGTACTTTTTTCCTTACCTTGTTCGCTTTCGATTTCAGAGCTGGACTGCGATAAAAATGGCCACAATGTTGTAGTATTTAGAGAGCAGGAGAGGATTCAGCTTTCTTACCCGGGTACCTATCATGGTATTAAATATATATACCCTGACCTTGAAAATAAACACAAGTGAATGCCTTGGCCCATCTAGTTTGACTTTTAAGATTCTGTTGGACTTCATCAGATCTAGCATATTCTAAAATATAACACTTTAATTAATCGTGCATTAATTCATATCAGCAGGCGCTTTTGATCTTAATTTTCAGACCTTTGCTGAAGAATTTTCTTTGCCACCAGGCTTATGCAGACAATTAAGAAGAATATTTTTGGTAATAGTCAGCTGGTGACCTGTTTTAATCTACGATGTGCTCTTATTGTATTTTAATTGTCGTAAACCACTTTGATTTTTTTTAATGAAAGAATATACAAATGGGTTTTTTTTAAAAAAATAATATTATTAAGATATGTGCTTTGATATGACTCAGTTGATATTGTATTAATTCTCTGTCAGCAATACTGCAAAACAGTAAAGAACGTGCTATTATGTTGCACACACGCACACCACACACAAATTGTGTAGGATGACCAGTGAGACACTGAGATGTTTTTAAAAGCTTACTACTAAAAGCAAATTAAAATCATTTCTGTTGATAAAGGGAGACATGGAAGGATCGTGCCATGATTGTTTTCCTTAAAAAAGTAATTTACAGCCAATTTTTCCTATATGAATGTTACTTTCAAATGCACCCAGTGATAAGAAGCAACATCTGTTTTCTGTTGAATAGTACAAGAGTGCTCTGCATGGGGCTGAGTGTACACTGTTCATATGACGCCATTGTTGCTCTGATTCCTCCCCCCTTTTTGTCTTGATGCTGGGTCCATTTGCCCATATACCATGTGGCAAACAGCTGACACATATTGACTATTAGGGATCTTAGGCCTAATTATGAGCGATGTATTTAAACGTTCCCATGTTTGTCTTTTGTATGCAGTTGGAGGCTTATGTAAATTGCACTGTTGTAGACCACTCCCCATTTCCTAAGAGTAGCAGATTGTTAAGGTGGGGGTTTTTTTTGGGGGGGGGAGAAGGGTCCTGTAAAAACTAATACTAGTCTTTCCCACAGCCCTATGAAATTTGCTGTTTTCTAAGGTTGCAAAAGGGACGCAGGTGGCGCTGTGGGTTAAAGCCTCAGCGCCTAGGGCTTGCCGATCGAAAGGTCGGCGGTTCGAATCCCTGTGGCGGGGTGTGCTCCCGCTGCTCGGTCCCAGCGCCTGCCAACCTAGCAGTTCGAAAGCACCTCCGGGTGCAAGTAGATAAATAGGGACCGCTTACCAGCGGGAAGGTAAACGGCGTTTCCGTGTGCGGCTCTGGCTCTGGCTCTGGCTCTGGCCAGAGCAGCGATGTCACGCTGGCCACGTGACCCGGAAGTGTCTCCGGACAGCGCTGGCCCCTGGCCTCTTAAGTGAGATGGGCGCACAACCCCAGAGTCTGTCAAGACTGGCCCGTACGGGCAGGGGTACCTTTACCTTTACCTTTAAGGTTGCAAAGCATGCTCTCTCTCTCTTTAGAGAGAGCGCACGTGTGCACACACGCTTGGGTTCAGGGAACAGACAAGTCTAAAAAGGGTGTTTTTTTCTCTTTTAAAAATATTCATTGCCATTCTTCAGAAACTTGCAATATTTTGCACTAGAATATGGTCTATGCCTCCCTTTAAATCCATCTCAGTTAAAAGAAAAGAACTCATCCTGAAACTCACTTACAGATGGTACCTAACACCACAGAAACTAGCACTGATACGCTCAGGCGTCTCACCAAAATGCTGGAGAGGATGCACCTCCCCAGGCACATACCTCTATATGTGGTGGGAACAGTGGCGTAGCGTGGGGGTGCAGGGGGGGCCAGCCGCACCGGGCGCAACATTTTAGGGGGGCGTGCTCGCACTCGCAGCTCTCTGCCCCTACCTGGCTCACTCACTCTCTCTCACTGCAGTGCTGGCTATGCGAATCCGATCCGAGCTGCCGGGTCGCCGCCCACTGTGGAGGGGGAGGGTGCCAGGCGTGCGTTGCGGTGCGGAGCGGAGAGAGAGCGAGGGAGGGACTATCTGGGGGAGGGACAGTGCAGCGGCCGCCCAGCGCAGCGCTGAGCGCGGGAGAGAACCACACCCGACCAGCCCAGGCAGCAGCAAGAAGAAGCTGGCAGCGGCGGCAGGTTAGGGGTTAGGGGCGCAAATTACTTGCCTTGCCCCGGGTTAGGGGACGCAAATTACTTGCCTTGCCCCGGGTGCTGACAACCCACGCTACGCCGCTGGGTGGGAATGTCCCAAAATCCAACTTTTCTGGACATCAGTCATACATGAAATATGCAAAATAACTAAACAAATATTAGAAGTCACCCCAGAACTGGCCCTACTCAACATCTTCCAAGATAACACTGCCTTCTCACGTTATAAAGAGCTCATAACCCACCTACTCTCAGCAGCCAGAAGCATCATAGCCAGACACTGGAGAGACCTATCAGGAGTACACATGGACCAATGGTATCAGATAGTATGGGAAACAGCCTTACTAGAAAAACTAACTAATAAATTGAAACTGACATGGGGACAAATAGAAGAAAATGTCTTCACCCTGATATGGTTCCTCTTTATCACATACATAGCCCAGCAATACAACAAGAATCCGCCAACAGCATATGACTAACTTGACCCCAACCCCCCCATAAACAAATCTCACTACAGCCAACCAAAGACAACCTACCCTAGGTCACCCCCAGCCTCTCTCACTACCAAGGAAATATAACAAGCGACTAGAAAGAGAACCCACACAAGTGATGCTGATACACATACACTAAGTAGAAAAATAGAAGCATTCCCACCCCACCCCACGCACCATCCCCACCGTCTCCCTCTTTCCCCCTCTTTTCTTCCCAACCTTATATGGCATGCAACACTAATGTCTTACAACAAATGAAACTGATCTGTAGAAAACACAACCTGAAAAAAGAGACAATGCACGTATTTTTGTAAACTTTAATAAAAATTATTATTTTTTTAAAAAAAGAAACTTGCAATATTTGTATTTTCTTCCTCTGTGTAATGTGCAGAATATTGCTTGTTTTGTTTTTAGTCATTTGCTTAATTCTCACCCAACAGCCTTCCTGGAACAGAGATCACGATGACACAGCGTCAACACGTTCAGGAGGTACACCGGGACCCTCCAGTGGGGGACATACATCACACAGCGGTGACAACAGCAGCGAACAAGGTAGGAATCATACTTTGAATCCTGGCTGATTTGCAGGGCTCCAATATGCTGGCATTAAATAAGTGCTTCATATATATAATAGATGTGAACACTGAGGCAGGGTCCTGGTGTTGACAGCATGTCTTCCTTTGGTGCGCAAGGATAAATGACCATCAATTTTCCATCCAAGAAGGCCTTGAGCAGCAGTTGCCTATCTAGTGGAGCTTCTGGGTGGTGGTTCTTTCTAGTCGTACAGACCATGATCAAAGTTTGTGGTTTTGGTAACAAAGGCAGTTTGAGCCTAAAGCTGCATCATCTTCAAACTAGGGAACTGAACTTGGTCAATATGTGCCTTTTCATTGCCTTGCTGAGAATAGCAGTTGGCATAGTGAGGTGGAGCTGCCATCCTGGCACTGGAATAGAGCAGAGCAGAGCACTGAATGCATGGAAACCCCAGCAGAGCATATCTAGTGTTTCCACCAATGCAGCTACACAGTCCCGACCTCAGCATTGCCCTCAAAGGCTATGTAGTGGTGCTTACATTAAGCAGCACATACAGTGCTGCTTCATGATGTGTTTCATTATCGTCTTCCAGTCAAGAAGTTAGTAGCTTTACAGTTCAGTCCTATACATGTCTAATCAGAAGTCCAATTGACTTCAGTGAGGTTTTCTTCCTGGTGAGAACAATAATGACAACAATTATTATTTATATGCTGCCCAGAGATGCGGGTGACACTGTGGCCTAAACCACTGAGCCTCTTGGGCTTGCTGATCGGAAGTTTGGCGGTTCGAATACACGCAACGGGGTGAGCTCCAGTTGCTCTTTCCCAGCTTCTGCCAACCTAGCAGTTCGAAAGCATACCAGTGCAAGTTGATAAATAGGTACTGCTGTGGTGGGAAGGTAAACGGCTCTGGTTTCTGTCACAGTGTCCTGTTGCGCCAGAAGCGGTTTAGTCCTGCTGGCCACCTGACCCGGAAAGCTGTCTGTGGACAAATGCCGGCTCCCTTGGCCTGAAGTGAGATGAGTGCTGCACCCCATAGTCGCCTATGTCTGGACTTAACTGTCTAGGGTTCCTTTACCTATATTCTGTCCATCTGACTGGGTTACCTCAGCCACTCTGGGCAGCTTCTAGCAAATTAATACATCAAACACAGTGTAACATCTAAAAGTCAGATAGTTGTTTATTTCCTTGCCATCTGATGGGAGGGCGTTCCACAGGGCGGGCGTGACTCCCGAGTAGACCCTCTGCCAGAACAGAATTGCAGCCTTAGTTCTCAATTCACAAATTACATACTGCCAAACTTTTGGCATTGTTTTCTTTTAGAAACTACAACACAAACTAGAGTAGTCTTCAGCCTTTTTAGCTCCTGGACCCCATTTTATGTTATTTGTGCGGCATGGAATCCACATAAAAGAATTTTTTTAAAACCATGTGTGCCCATTTTTCTACTCCTGTTTTCTCCTATTTCCCCACTTTGTGCCAACATTTCCAGTTGTGTATGTGGGGGACGGGGGACGGGACGGACGGACGGACCCTTAACAAAAGCCATGTTTTGTGATGTAACCCTGAGTGATCCAGCTTAGCTGAGAAGGTGATCCACCACTTGTTGATCTTGGTCCACCTAGAAGACAAACTGATAGGTGACAGAGGTCCCTGTAGGAGAAGAGACAGAGCTATATTTGAGTGTTTTAGTGAACTTAATTGAGGTGTAGTTCACAAAAAATATTAAACATTTGTTCCAGTTATACTTGTATATCTGCTGCCCGTGCTTCCCATACTCTGCCAATTTGCCAGAATGCCAAATTCATTTACAGTTGTTTTTTTTAAATCCCACAATTAATTCACTGATGGAGAAAGAGCAGGGGCTTAGTTCTTGCTTTGTGTGTTTGTGTATAGGATGTGTGACATCAATCAGTACTGTCTTTTTAAAAAAAGACAATGTGTGAAAAACCCTAAAAAAAAATTTTACATCAGCAAAGACCAACTGCAACAAATTTCATGTTAATTAAATGCAATTAAAATTTTAAAAGCACCCTTAATCTGAATATAAAGAGAATTCTTTTATTGAAGTAGACTCTGAACCTACAATAGGTATAAACTTTTAAAATGTAGTTTTATGATCCCGTTTCATTCAAGTGCTGTTGGACAACAAAGGAATTGTGTGTTCAAAAAAGGGAAGGGGGGAGGTTTAATAGGACTCATTAGAATTGCAAAATCCTACATTTAACTAGATTAGTTTTTAAACTAAAGTAGCGTTCTATTTTTTTGTGTGTGTCCACATGTAAGGATTCAGGCTTAAATTGTGACTAACATCTTCCTATGGACTTTTAAGCATTCGAACCACTTTATTGTTTAAATAAAAGTTGCTGACATCACCACAAGTAAAGCCTAGTAAAAATGGGGCCTGGTATGGTAAACTCTTGAAGAGCTGAAGCAGAAACTGGCAACCTTCTGACCTCTGACTTTTACTGGAAAATGATATGCAACATAAATTTAAGGGGCCTTTTCTCTTTCAAGTATTTCTTCATATGTGTGTTGCAGTTCACAGTAGTTAAGGTGTGCTGACACTTCTGAGGTATTTCCACTAATGTTTTTGGTGGCTTTTTTTTTTTTTTACATAAATGGCTGTAAAACAACAGGCTCATCATGAATAGGAACACAAGGCTAAACCTTCCCCATTTCTCTAATCAACATAAAATCCAAAGATGACTGGAGATGACTGTGAATTTTTTTTTTTTTTTTTTTTTTTGGCAGGTGGGGATGGAGATGAGAATGTGGGTTGCTTTGGGAATAAGTCCATTCTCAGAGAACTGTTGCAGGGTATCTAAAGAGGGAAGGGATCCACCTGGAAATTTTCCTGCGTGTTTCTGCAGCCATTCACTTTAATGGGATTTATGCCAGGGAATGCCCCGGGGCATTGTGCAGCTTGCGCCAATTCATTTCCATGGAGACACTGTGACTCCTAATGAAGTAACCCCAACTCTTGGCTCATTTTTTGCTGCACCAGTTCCAGGATGGCATAGCAGAGAGGTCTGGATGAGGCCCATCACCAGTAGCTGGGCTGGCTGAGGATCCAGCAGATCCTTGGCTGGTCCAGTTCAACCCCATCTGCAGAAACACCCCATTTGCTTCCACCCACACTTTTGGGAGAACAGCAGGGACTTCCACAACGGTGGAGGACCCCTGATGGCAGAGCTGAGAGATGGCACACTTCTACTGCATCCAAATCCATCTAGTGGGGTAAATTGAGGTCTTATATTACCCCTTTGGGTACTTTTGAAAATTTGTGGTTTGACATTTCAGTTTCAGTTAACTGAAATATGTGTGCCATTCACACGTAAAATATTGTATGGTAATCTTGAGCAAGGTAATGTTGAGGTTGTTTTAGTTTTCCCTAGACAAAATCCACTACTGGTTTTGCTTCTTCAGAACTGATCTTGATTTTCTCACAAAGTTCTGAGCAGGTGCTGAATTCCATTCTGAACTGGTTCAGATGGTAGTCAGGAAAACAGACCATCCAAAAGCAAGAGTCTGGATCAGGGTAGAGGGGTACGGAGGTAGGGGCAAGTGCGGTTCTCCCTAGGACTTCTTTGAGCTGGAACTCACTGGAACTCAGTTCTGGCACCTCTCAGGTGGGCATCATTGCCATTATAAGAGAACAAGGGATGTGTTTATGGTGCTTTCTGGCTTATCTTTCTCTCCCTCTCTCTCTGTCTTTTTATAGAAAAATAGCACTGGTTCTCCCACCAACAATTGTCCTGACTGGAGTTTCTGTCCACTGTTCACTAAAAATGCACACCATTCATTGCTTTTTATGATGAAAGTGAAAAGATATCATGAGGTAGACCTTGTCTATCCCTGAGATTTTGGCAGTGATGCCAGAGCAGGTGTAGCTCCTTCTCACCAATTTATCCTGATGGCAACCCATTGTCTTTTTTTTCAATTCATATGCTCCATTGACTGTTTTGGAGCAAAACAGGCAAAATCCTTGCTGGAATCTGGAATATTTGAGGATATTTGTGGAGCTTTGCCAGTTGCATAGGCCAGTTGTTGATCCCAAATTCCTCAATGTTCATAGAACCCCTTAATTATATAAGCTGACTTGTATATAAGTTCACCTCTTTCCTGCTGTGAATACTCCTGATAGAGCAGCTATGGTAATGCCTTCTATGGCAAGGTGTATGTTGTAAAGAGTAAGCTTTAATGACTTAGTAGAGGTTAGTCTCGGGGACGCAGGTGGCGCTGTGGGTTAAAGCCTCAGCGCCTAGGACTTGCCGATCGAAAGGTCGGCGGTTCGAATCCCTGCGGCGGGGTGCGCTCCCGCTGCTCGGTCCCAGCGCCTGCCAACCTAGCAGTTCGAAAGCACCTCTGGGTGCAAGTAGATAAATAGGGACCGCTTACCAGCGGGAAGGTAAACGGCGTTTCCGTGTGCGGCTCTGGCTCTGGCTCTGGCTCTGGCTCTGGCCAGAGCAGCGATGTCACGCTGGCCACGTGACCCGGAAGTGTCTCCGGACAGCGCTGGCCCCTGGCCTCTTAAGTGAGATGGGCGCACAACCCCAGAGTCTGTCAAGATTGGCCCGTACGGGCAGGGGTACCTTTACCTTTACCTTTAGAGGTTAGTCTATCTTGGCAGAAGGCTTATAAAGAAGCCTTTTAGCATTAAATAGGAGTAACGCCTTTTCTAAAATAGGCTGTGTACACAATTGCTGGCTTAAAATGCAGCCAGGTTGTTCTTTTTCTCAATTTGGATCAAAGCTAGTTTGGAGAAAAACACAGCATTTTATAAGAAATGACAGGGTAGATGCAGGATAGAAATGAATGGTGGCTAATGTTGTGTGTAGACCACTTCCCACACTAATTTTGAGAGTGCACTGGATGCAGAGTAAATGGAAGTGTGTACATATAGCCATGGTCCCCATAAGCAATTCTTTTCATAGTATTTTTCTAGTAACTGTGAATTATCACAGTACAGAACTCATTCAGGGAGCCCATGTTGTAACTCTACATCACAGTGTTGTGCTGTGTTTCCATCTCTGTGTTTATAATTAAGAAGACAAAATAATTAAAAGCAGGTCTAGGCTAGCTGTGTGTTCATGGAGACTGAGGTAGACTTTGTGTATATAGGAAAGTAAACTCGAAGGGAGGGGAATAAAGCAGCCATGGCAACCATGGAGTGAACTGCGGTATTCTCCCTGGTCTTTTTTGTATGGGGCGGGAATTTCATTACTTGCCCAGTCTCTGTGTAGCAAGAAAGCTTTTCCTTCTTGCATGAGTTACAGTAGTTACTTTCATGCACAATGTGTGGCATTTTGCAAACCTAACATCCAATAAAATGGGTGGTTTTTTAATTATGAAAAAGTAATATGTAATAAAAAAGTAATATGTAATAATATGCTTGGATCCAGAGTAGTCTGTGTGGAACTCACACAACAGGACTTTCCCATCTCTCCACTCACTGCAGCTCCCCAAGGTCCTCTTCTGAAACTGCATGGGAGGTGGAGGGGGGAGAAAATATACTTGGCCACAAGCATACATCTTCTGAGCAAAACAGTTCCTCAAAGGACCCTTAAGTTTTTGTCTCAAGGGCTCCAGGGGCTGGGGGAACTGATTTAATCTCTTTCCCTTTCAAACCTGTGGAGGGGCTTGTATTGGGCTCAGAGAATAAACTAGACAAGCTGTGTTCATCTTCTGTCTTAGGTTGCGAGGGCACCAGTGCTTAAGCCCAAGGCAACCCACTTGCCATGACTTCAGGACCAAAGCAAGGGGCAGAAAGCTCAGACAGCTGCCCATCCATCCATCCATCCATCCATCCATCCATCCATCCATCCTCAAAGCCAGTACAGAGAATGGATAGCCAGCCAGTCTGCTTGAGCCTGGGAGCAAGCATGTGAGGTGAGCAGTGTGCTTTGGAAGCAAAGCATGGAGGCAGTGGAGGTCACCAAAGCAAGCTCTTTGGGGCCAAGTTCCAGCCACCATCTCTCTTCCCAAGTTGGATACTTGCTTCCTGGCTCAACAGAATGACTTCAGCAGCTACCTCAGAGCTATTGTCATGGGCAGGAAGTGTGTGCACGTGTGTGAAAAGGAAGGATAGAAGGGGGTGGTGGAATATGCTTCTCTTGAAAAACTTTTTAGGAGTCCCCACTTCTTTGTTTCCTGCTCCCTACTTTTTGAGCAAAGGTGCCAAGTGCGATTTCAGTAGGAGTGTGGGAGAAAGAGAGAGAGGGAGTGTGTGCTAATTAATGTCTTAAATTTGTTGTTGTTGTTTAGTCATTTAGTCGTGCCCGACTCTTTGTGACCCCATGGACTAGAGCACGCCATGTCTTAAATTACTCTTATTGAAATCAGTAGATTTCATTTAACTCTGTCATGGCTTTATTTGAAAATGGAATTTGTCTGTTTTTTTAAAAAAAATCCTGAGCCCAGACTTTCTG
This sequence comes from Podarcis cretensis, assembly GCF_951804945.1. Taxonomy (NCBI): domain Eukaryota; kingdom Metazoa; phylum Chordata; class Lepidosauria; order Squamata; family Lacertidae; genus Podarcis; species Podarcis cretensis. Next base: position 119,299,522 of record NC_137172.1, on the reverse strand, counting down.
TGTCCAAGGCCCAGTTTTCATTGTCCTGTGATTGTGTTTCAGACAAAAGAAAAGTTGTCCTTTTAAGGTAGGAAGTGAGGTTTTCTTCTCCTGGAAACAGTATCAATACTTGCAATGTTTTCCTGCCTTTTGTAGAAGAGTTCAGGCAACCTATTGGCAAAAGGCAATTCCATTTATTATTGAAGAGAATCTCAAGGCAGTTGTTTCGAGGCTGCAAAGCTGGCTGGCAGAGCTGGATGAAGGAGCGGGGGAAGGGCCACATTACGTTCCAGATGACTGAGCAACGATTTATACACCAGCTCGCCTTTTTACATGAAGAAGAAGAAAAGTAATAACAGCACAGACCCAGCCATTGGAAGCAGTCAGATGTCTGATGACTAATGGGATAGGTAGGAAGGAGCTCTCTGATTGGATGTCTTAATGAGCAGATTTCGCACAGTTTGGGCTGCAGTTCCCCTTGACCTTTACCCTTTATTGACCGAACTGACACTTCATTTTTCACATACTTCCAATTATGGCTCAGCTTAAGTGTTGCCCTCCCTCCTTTATTTCTTTCCTATGGACAACTTGAGAGTGGTTGAGGCCACAGAAGATATTTTAATTTGAGAAACTACCGTAGCAGTTCAGTTTTTTAAAACTGCGGTCATTTTGCAGTTTTCCCTAAAGAACATAACAGGTTTCTTTTTGTTTAGCTAATCTATATAGATCCCCCCCCCCCCCAAGAAAATAATGCAGATGTTTGCTTCAGACTGAAATATTAAGATTTTAAAACTTGCATTTAAACACACTTTCCCCTCTCTTTCTCCCCCAAAATTATGCTTTGTAGATCCAAGTAGTTTGAATGATGTGTATTTGTTCACACTGTGCTATTTCTCAAGAGACTTTTGTAGTGTGATGCCCTAAAATGTCTTTAACACTCTTCAGAGACTAGAGAAAAGCAAGACATAGTTGTGGATACAGTTCTCAAGTCCTTAGACTACATGGAAGCATCATTGTTGTTCTGGCAATATTTAATGTGTAAATGGAAATTAAAAGGGTGATCCTTTTTAAGAGATGGCTGAAAATGATGGCATTTGAGTGTTTCCAAGAATAGTGTGGGAAGGATTTCTTTACTATAAGCTGTTAGGGAATATTCCATAGCAAGGCGGATCATACATAAAGGGTAGTTTTGAAGTAGTGTCTGTGTCTATGTGATATTCTTTTCTGGCCTGTTCAAGTTTGAATTTACATTTCCGCAATAATTGTAATTAATGCAAATAAGCGCATTTTAAAAATAAAAACCAGAGCTACAATAGTTTCAGCACCTGCACGAATCACTTAATTCTGGAGGTCACCTAGTGAAGTCCATCTGCATAATAATCAGGCATACTATTTATTTGATGAAATTATTGCTTGGAAATACTTGGAAATATATAACCAAATACTTACATCCAAACAGAGGTCCTTAGAAAATAGAAGTATTTATTTCAAAATGTATGAAGTGTTACCTACTTTATTATGTAGCCCTCTGGCACCGTAATAGCATGGCATATTTTTACTATAATATGGTAATAAAAAGATATGTAAAAGGCAGACAAAGGTACTGTCTTTTCAGTAAGGTGACCCCTGTTACCAAGTAACTGCTTTACTTATGAGCTTATTAAAAACTCAAAAAATGAGCTTTTCATACTTCATAGGCATTGATGTGAAAATGAGCTGTCCTGTGAGTAGTTTTCTTGATCATTTTTAGAACAATTGATTAGCCAAAGAGCTTCTGTCATTAGTTGACATTGACTGATAGCAATTTGTCACAAGCTCCGAAGGTCAGCCAGAGAGTGGAAGCTTCAGCTTGTCTTTGATTGACCTTTACTGATGCCATTATCATACGACTGGCTTGGCTAGATGTGACCCTCAATTGAAATAGACAGAGCATCAGTCAGCAGTGGGTTCTTCTCTTTTCTGATTATTTATATATTGTGTGTCTTCAGCTGCATCTAAGAACTTTATTTTATGTTTTAAATATATTAATAGATTTGAGTACTGTCTCTAAAACTGCACATTCTTCTAAATATCTAGCTACCTATTTTGCTTTAAATTACCTTATAGCTGATATAGCAGTTTCTTGACATGTGTGCTGGAGTACTTTTTGGCAAAAGTTTGAAAAGTTTGAGGTGTTTTATAATCTTACCTGTATTCTCGAGTTTTATTTACCCAAGGATTATCCCCCCCCCCAAAAAAAAAGTTTTAGGAATGTGTGTAGTAATAGAGCAGTTGAAGATTATGTTCTTAATCACATTTTCCTTAATGTACATTACTTTCATCAGCAGTTACATTCTCTGTGTAGTTGCATGTCTTGCACTGTATTGTGTAAATATTATCTTCATTTTTGTATGTTTAGCATAACAACAAGAATTAAAATTGTTTTTTCGTTCGTGTATATGGTTATTATTCAGACCCAAAATTGAAATGATTTTCTACAGTTCCAAAATGACTCTTTCACTTTTCAAAATCTGTACAGCAACACTAAAAACTTGCTAGCTTTGTTCTTTTCTCTTCAGTTGTGGGCAGTATAGCTGTAAACTAATTAGCCTCCCCTTTCTCCCACTGCCCTTTTATGGCCTATCTGGATTCCTAAATGTAGCTAATAACTTGTTTTTCAGGTCCATCCTTATAGATTCCAAAATCATTACACAGTTTTACCAAGATTAGAAAGCCTCACCCTCAGTGGAGAATTAAATACAAATTGAGGTAGAGTCTTTATGACTGAAGTAAAAGCTGGGAGAGGGGCATGGACAATGAGCTTAATTTCCATGGTGGTTCCATGCATTTAACATAGAATTGTAGAGTGGGAAGGGACCCTGAAGGCCATCTGGTCCAACCCTCTGAAAAGCAACAATCTCATTACCTGAGTTCTTATATAATTCCTCTCTTGATTGGAGTCATATTCAAAGATCATTTGCTCCAAAAGTTAAAAAAATCTCAACAATGTACATGCAGTTGAATTCAATGAAATATTTATTTAAGGAAATTAGTTTAGCAGCAGGTTGCAAATTGCTGTAAGGTCCTGGAGTGGGGAAAAACATCACATGGAAGCTAGCTTCAGTGCAGCAAAATATTTAGCTGTGTTCGGTCCTGAACCCAATTAGAGGAACAGCTCACTGGAGAAAATTGTCAAAATCTTATCACCAGATTAGGGCATTTGGTTGGTCCCAGCCATTCCTTATTAGCAAGAGTAAGTTGGTCATTAATTTGTTGTCTGCATTGACAATGGTACAAGTGGTACTGTTGATAATTTTGTAAGATTAGTCCAGTATTGTTGAAGCATTTTATGTTATACATCTTTGATCATGTATTCCAAGGTTTTTCTGCTGATGGAAGATTTGCATGCTTTCTTCTGTCACATCACTATATAAGCAGTAGGTGGCCTTGCTGTTGCAAAGAAAGAGAAGAAGAGTAAGACCCATATGTAGGAAAGCTTCATTCTTATGGAGACAAGGATTGGCTAGGTTGTAAAAATAGCTGCTTTGATAGAGAAACTCCAATCAACAGAGGAAAGCTTAGACTGCAGCGCATAACAGAGTACTGGGGTTCGTGGCCTTACGAAATTGGATAATGTGGAGCAAGGACAAAAGGCCACATGTTCTGATGTTGATATTAGAGTTTTATAAGAATGGCCCTTGGACTCTGTTTCATATCTACATAGCACAAACTCCCAGAAATGCTTTTGAATTAAGACAAATGGCATTCCACTTCTGCTTAGACCAGAAATTGAAGTTTTGGTGTTGCTTTGTGGAAGGAATGTTTTCAGGATTATGTGCGCCTAAAGAGCTTAGATATAACCTGCTCTCTGAATCAGAGTGTAGGACTAGCACTGGAATTGGGTTCATATCCCTAGATAGAGATGGAGGTCACTGGGTTGGTTACCTCGGGTCAGTCACTCGGGTCAGTGTAGGTAAAAGGTAGGTGTAGTGCTTTTTCTTGGGGGGCACTCAAGGTTATGCAGTACTGGCACACCTCTTTTGTTGTTAAAAAAGTGTGAGACTTACTGTAACAACTTAATGGTGAGTACTGGCACCTATTTTTCTAGGAAAAAAGCACTGGGTAGGTGTGTGTTTGTGAACTACGCACACTACGTCAATTTCTTTGGAACAGTGGTAGGATTTAACTGCAGTAAATACATAATTCTGGAGGATTAAGGACCAGGCCTCTTCTATCTTGGTCCCTTTCTGGTGGAATTCCCATGACTACCGAACAGTGTGTGTGTCTCCAATTATAAAGGCCTTTCAAAAACTGGTTCAAACTGTTGTTTTTTTATGTCTCCACTTTGCCAACATCTACTGCAATTTTAAAAAACATGTTGTTGTTTTCTATTTTGCACAGTTTTACATCAGTGGCTTTTGGCCAGCTATAAATTAGTTTTAACTCCAGAAGGCAAGTATTCTAATTAAATGAATTGCCGTATTTCCTCTTGTATGCAATCACAATTTGAATAAGTAGCAAAAGTAACTGAACTGACTTGAATCCACTGCTGATGTGGGGTGTGTAGACAGAATATGAAATATTAGTGCTTTCAGCTGGTTAAGCACAGGCCAAACCCAGATATGGGGTCAGTGTTCAGGTCTCATTCACATATAACAACGGCGGTTGTGTGTTGCTGAGATCTGCTTGCTGCAATCCATTAAAGGTAAAGGGGCCCCCGACCATTAGGTCCAGTCGTGGCCGACTCTGGGGTTGCGGCGCTCATCTTGCTTTATTGGCCGAGGGAGCTGGCGTACAGCTTTTGTGTCATGTGGCCAGCATGACTAAGCCACTTCTGGCAAACCAGAGCAGCGCACGGAAACACCGTTTACCTTCCTGCCAAAGCGGTACCTATTTATCTACTTGCACTTTGAAGTGCTTTCGAACTGCTAGGTTGGCAGGAGCAGGGACCGAGCAACGGGAGTTCACCCCGTGGCGGGGATTCGAACCGCCGGCCTTCTGATTGGCAAGTCCTAGGCTCTGTGGTTTAACCCATATCGCCACCCGCGTCCCTTTGCAGTCCATTTCTCTGGACATAATTCTCTCTTCTTGGCTCCAAAACGGAAGTGAACCAGGAATTGGGAAAAGTGATTTGAACCTAGACTGAGTATAGATTGGGAATGCTAGGAACATTCATTCCAGTTTATCAATTTTACTGCTCATGCATTACTACTCCACTCCCCACCCAGCTTTATATTTGAATGGGGCACAGATGAGGAAAAGAAACCTGTATCTGCCACATCATGTTTTATTTGACCCTAATTTTCCCAGGGTGCTGGAATGCTATGTGGTTATCTAGCTTAAAAACTGCATTGAATTTCATTGGGCCATTGCTTCTGGCTAGCGTGGGACCAGGATGCATTTCTAGTACTTAAAAAACCCCAAAGCATTTGGAAGAAGAGGACACCAGAGGCTTGTGTACCATAAGCAGAGTAATCAGAGACTTTCCCAGTTAGAAGGAAATTAAAACTCAGGGCCCAGACATATCCTCAGAACAGTGTTTTTCAACCTTTTTTCGGCAAAGGCACACTTGTTTCATGAAAAAAATCACAAGGCACACCACCATTAGAAAATGTTAAAAAAATTAACTCTGTGCCTTTATTGACTATATATAAAGTAATTCTCTTGAATAGGAATCAAATAAACACAAAGAAAGTATTTTATAACTACTTTATTATGAAATAGTAAGTAAACAGAAATATGAATAATTATAAAATACTTTATTTTTAAATCTTTCGAATTTTTCAATTTCTCCCACGGCACACCAGGCAACATCTCGCGGTACACTAATGTGCCGCGGAACAGTGGTTGAAAAACACTGCCTTAGAAAACTTGCTTTTCACGGAAGGAGAATATAGCCTACCGTACACCTCATAATTTGATGCTAACTTTCATTTTAACATGCAGTTTTATTATTCAGGCTGTAATCCTGTACCCAGCCACTCATGCATAAATCCCACTGAAGTCGGTAGGACAGTCGAGTAACTGATAGCAGATTGCAACATAAATCTTTAACCTTCATTTGTAGGCAGCTTTTTGACATGCCGTTTTGATCAAAGTTTATTTTTGAAAAATGATGCTACTTGTACTAAAGTGATTAAAATTATCAAGAGAGCCAGCGTGTTATAGTGGTCAGAGAGTATTGGGCTCGTGCTGGGTAAAACCCATATTCAAGTCCTCTTTGAGCCACAAACTTCACTGAGCAACCTTGGACTCAGTCACTATTTCTCAGCCTAACTGAAGATAAAATGGAGATCAGGAGAACCTTTTATGCCTCATTGAAAGAATGAAGAGATAAAATGTAATAAACAAATAAGTGCAGTTTTGGAATAACAATTAATAATTGTTATACGTGTTATAGTTATACAGGGTTGTAATTATCTATTTCTTCCATCCCCCATTAGTAAAAGAGAAAAAGAAAAAACACCCTATGATTTGCCATTAACTCTCCAATTTGAAGTGTCCCCCAAACCTAGAAACTGGGTGTACTCCCATTTCCTCTTTTGTGTGTGTGGGAGGATTTTTTTTTTTTTTACACAGTAATTATAGGTTGGATTTGTTGGCCAGAAACCTGAGAACAGGCACAACTTGTCTTTTCTCACCTCCATTATCCCAGTGGTGGGAATGGTTTGATAATACTCATTCAGATTTGACAGGTGATTTCTCCTATAAATGAATGTGTTTAAATCATAATAGTTGGAACAGAATTGTTTGATTACTTGGCAGCAGCTTCTTTCTCTGTGATAGCTTTTGGATCACCTGTTTGCTGAGAGCATTTGACAGTCTTTATGTTTATTACCCAATTGAATGTCAGTAGCAATTGCAGCTAAAGATAAACAAAAATGCAAGTACTTGTTGACCTTGACTCCCCCCACTCCACACACACACACACACACACACACACACACACACAGTATTGGACTTGATGACTCTATTGCTCTTTTGCTGATAAGAGCTATAAATGATAGATTTAAGGGAAATGTTTTATTCCCAGAGGAAAATACCACATTGCTGTGGGAAACAGCATATGGTTGGTGTCCTATGATTTACATAGTTCACTTTCATTTAGGCTGTGGGAAAAGAAAGGACTTCCCTTTTTATGACTTCTGTATCTCTACAAACATGCATTCCTGTCCTGTTTGCAAAGTTTCTCTGGAAGATTATATGCAATACATAAATAAAATTGGGAGGACGGCTTTATGTTTTATTATATGCTGTAAGTAAAGTATTTTCCAGGCTTCCTCATTTCAGATTTGTTTCAATAGCAGGTGCACAGATAAATGCTTTCGTTTATAATGAGAAAATACAATGTGTTTAAAACATGAGAGATAATCTTTGAGCAGCAGGTCCTCGGGTTAAGTACTTAATTCGTTCCAGAGGTCCGTTCTTAACCTGAAACTGTTCTTAACCTGAAGCACCACTTTAGCTAATGGGGCCTCCTGCTGCCGCCAGAGCACGATTTCTGAAGCAAAGTTCTTAACCCGAGGTAATATTTCTGGGTTAGCGGAGTCTGTAACCTGAAGCATATGTAACCCAAGGTACCACTGTATTCCTAAACTGGTTCCTCTTTGCTTGGTGGCCTGGACGTCAGCTAGTGCTTGCTTGAATGCATGCAAACCCCTGGTCCTGGGATTGCAATTAACAGTGCAGTTGACTCTTCTCAGCCACTGGAGCTGGCAAAGTGGGGGAGCACTTGCAGAAGTCACTTTTTAGTGAGGAGGGGGCTTGAGGACAGGAGGCAGTTGAGTAAATGGGAGGACTTGCTAGTACTTTTGGAAGGGAGGAGCAGGGGCAGATGGATCCACAAGTCTTTTCCTGAATCCTGCAAAGGCTGCACTGCTTGCAGGACAAAGGATATTTTGGCATCTGTTATCACTTGGATAGCATCCTTGTCTTTTCCAGGGAATATCTTTGTGAGTTGTTGTGTCTGGTAAGGCAGCAATGTAGAACCTCTGGGTCATGGCCTGGCAGGTTTGCCCATTTGACCTACAAGACAGTTGCAGCCAAGCCATGCCTGTCTGCCGCCTTCTGGAAGGTCAGCACTAGGTTTATTGTTTACTATGATAATATATATTCTGTTTTTCTACAGAAAACTGTAGAAAATGAGTACTAGGCAACTTGCCAGTGTTTGATTTGTCTTTTTATGGGTATTTACGGGATTAAAGAATATTGTTCTTGTGGCATTTCTCTTGGCTAACTTTTGAAAATGGCATTTGACTGAGATGCTGGGATAATAGGAATGCAATAACCTCTTTGGATGCTCAGGTTATCTTCATTCTACACAGCTTTTATTTACTCTTGATTTATTAAAACACTTACATTCTGCCTTTCCATTTAAATGTGAAACACACAAGGTGACACCCTTTCGACTTCATGACAAATATATTAATTTTGTCAGTCCTGCACAATTTAGTTTCCCAGCACTTCAGTTCCATATATCATTGCAGTAGTAAGAGACAAGAGCATTGGCCATGAAGCAAACGTTAAAAGGGGGGAGGGGCTGCTATTTGAAGCAACAGGGCATTTAAGGCAAAGACCACATCAGAGGATCATAGTGTCCACATGTTGTTCATCTACCTTTCCTTTATTTGCCTTTCTCTTCTTACGATGAGAAGGTGAGCCTTGATGATATGAACATACCCTGGGCCCAGAAACTAATACAGCCCAGAAATCCAATTAAGCAGTTTATTTAAAAGGAATATAGAGAATGGACTAGGGAAGAAATGAACAAGAATGCATGATCTAAACAAAAATTAAACATTGCACCAGTGTTGAACATACAATACGCACACAAATATAGCAAATTGCTTTCAGTGGTCACCTCTAGTATTGGTAGTTTCTAAAGTTGGTTGCAGGATGGGGAATCAAGGGGATGAGGAAATGTTCGTTCTTGACCCAGGTGGGCTCTGACTGGAAGGGGGCTCTTATGCAACCATTCACAACAGGGAATACTTAGGGAAAGGGTGCTTAACACCTTCTGGAAAGTTGGGAGGTGGACTGTCCGGGTATTGACTATTGCCAGAATTGCCAAGATTTGCCTCCCTTTCCTGTGAGATGACAAGCTTGTGTATTGGAGAGCAGATGTGAGCTCTCTGCTTGGATATGATAGAATATACAGTAGAGACACCAGGCTATCAGGAAAGTGAGAGGCTGGGGTAAGAGAAGTCATGCGGAAGCAAATATTGTCATTTTGCAAGCATGACTAAAAATGTCCCATGGTTTACAGATGGGAAAAAGGACTTCTGAAGAGGATGTGTCCTAGCTAAGACTGGAAAGGATGAACGTACAAAAGAGCCTCTCTGCAGTCTCTCCCCAGTGCACACACCCTCGACTGCTCCTAAAGCTCTCTGTGTACTTTGCTTTTATTCGTCTTGTCTCTGATATCATAGAATCATAGAATCATAGAGTTGGAAGAGACCACAAGGGCCATTGAGTTCAACCCCCTGCCAAGCAGGAAACACCATCAGAGCACTCCTGACATATGGTTGTCAAGCCTCTGCTTAAAGACCTCCAAAGAAGGAGACTCCACCACACTCCTTGGCAGCAAATTCCACTGTCGAACAGCTCTTACTGTCAGGAAGTTCTTCCTAATGTTTAGGTGGAATTTTCTTTCTTGTAGTTTGGATCCATTGCTCCGTGTCCGCTTCTCTGGAGCAGCAGAAAACAACCTTTCTCCCTCCTCTATGTGACATCCTTTTATATATTTGAACATGGCTATCATATCACCCCTTAACCGCCTCTTCTCCAGGCTAAACATGCCCAGCTCCCTTAGCCGTTCCTCATAAGGCATCGTTTCCAGGCCTTTGACCATTTTGGTTGCCCTCCTCTGGACACGTTCCAGTTTGTCAGTGTCCTTCTTGAACTGTGGTGCCCAGAACTGGACACAGTACTCCAGTACACATATTCTCTCCACATTTTCTTGGCAGCATGTGATCATTAGGATTTTGTACCCCAGAGTGCTGCACCATACTCCTTCTTCAATGGCAATTTCCTCCTGAGGCCTCATGGGAGCTCTGGAAATCCCAACATCTCTCCCTCCAAATAAAATAAAATAAAATAAAATAAGGAAAGGAAAGAAATAATCTAAGCAACATAGTTTGAAGTTACTAAAACTATTGTGAATTATTCCATGTCATTTAGAGTTAATCCTAATCCTAGCACTGTGGTGCTTAGAGGTGCAAAAACCAGTAGCAAAACCAGGGGTTTGGGGTTTGTAGCAAAACTATAGTTGCTCAGGTCAAATGGCAAGATAAGAGTTGTGAGTGAAATTAGAACTATACTAAGCATTTTTTAGTGGCCTAAATATTGTTGCAAAACAATTGTGCTAATTTTAGCTTAGAAAGAGGATGAATATAAAATTGCTAGTTTGCCATATGTTCTCTTGCTGATAATATTCAAGTATAAAATATTCTACATAGTTTTGCTGTTCCAAATAACAGAAGACCGGGAAAGAGTTAAATTTCTATTCTGGCAGTATATGAAATAATGAAGTAAAAGAAATTTCAAAAACTGGTAGTTAAGATCAGCTAAATTTTATTTGGATTTCATTGACATCCATGGGAACCAACAACTTGTGGCCCAATTCTCTCTCTTGGTTGTATGTAAATATTAAAATCAATTTGAATAAAAATTCATCTCTTCCAGGGAGACCAAACAATTTTAGAATTGTGTGCAATATTCCCCTTCTGCAAGCCAGCTCTAAAATTGCATATTGATGTAGCAGAGTTTTGAAGGATAGACTTTTGCGTTTGGAATTCTTAAGGTATGTTTTTAAAAACAGGGGAAAAACACACACATGCCTTTCTACACTGCCACCGGACTTGAGTTTTTACTCCAGGGAGCGTTTGTGTATTTGTCACTGATACCACTTCACAGTGAAGAGAATGATGGATCTTCCCAATGTGGGCCGAGTGTTTGTAGATGGAACAAGCTGTGTTGCAAGCTTTGGAGGGCCGAGTGGAAGCTTTGTGTTAACAACTGGCGAAAAGCTTGACCGTTAAGTGACCTAGGTCAAACAAACCCCCAACTGAAGAGTCCTGCTTTGACATGGATACCTGCTTGGTAGGGGCAGCTGAGATAAAAGCAGGGAAGGAAGACAAAGTAAGCACTGTTGATCTTGCGATTATATTAAAATTAGCAAATGGCATGACTGCTACTAACAGGACAGTAATGTGCATGCAACAGTGCATCTATACAATATCACTTGCCCAAGTTTTGCTCAAAAGCATCATGTTGGTTTTAGCTACTGATGCAGAGACAGTATTCTAAGATGGTTTGTTGCTTAATAGTGTAATGTGATACCACTGGCAGCTTAGAAAGAGAGGTGAATAAACAGCCTAAAAGCTTCACTGATGAAAGCACTTGATAAAATAGTTTGCCAGAATAAAAGATCTGGCAACAAGAGGTGACAAGCCTTCTATCGACTCCTTTCACAACTTTTTTTGTGGTTTTATGAACAAATGCATTTAGGAAAAATAAGAGCAAAATGACATGGTTGGTTCATATCACAGTAGCGCACATGCTCTTGCAAGTTAAGTTTGGCAGGAAGCTCATTATGTCTATTCCTAAACAACTTCTATTACAGTTTTATCTCTCCAGGTCACTGCTTGCCACAGAAAGCCTAAACCTCAACTTTCCATGTTAAAAGTTTCCTCTTTCTGGATGCTAAATTTAGTTTAGCACCCACTTCCCAACACCAACCCCTGGTTATCTACCAAGAAGTTATTTTAAAAAGTTAAAGAAAAATAAAATTATTCCCTTGCTTTGTATGGGGGAACGCTTTCTTATTCTCAAGTTGACTAGCTTTCATTTATTCAAGCTCATGCACTGTTTAATTTGGAAGTAAAATATAAGTCTGGTTTTGTTCTTTTAAGATGCTGATGTTTTTGTGAGTGAAGTCTTGTAAATGCATGTTTTCAATGTACAGTGTCTCATTGTATGTGAGTTACAGGTTTACTTAAGTGCACAGCCATACACATAGACGCATGCTGCTTGTACATAAATAATGCACTATATTATAAGTAATATAAATATTTAATGCAATACTATTTTTCTCATGTTGATTAGCAAGAATGCTCTAAAATGGGTGAGAGTAAAAAAAAATCATTTCCAGTTCTACTGTTGATCAGATATAAAACCTTGGTCACGTCAGTTGACTGTCTCACAAAAGGATTTTAATTAACAAATATTCTTAAAGGATGAAAATATACTAGTATACTAATAGTACCGTGAAGAGACCTGGAGAGGCTGGTGTAAAATCTGTTAACACCTGAGATTTGTGTTTTCAGGACCCACCCTATTCCTGTGACTGTAATTTGTTTTAACCGGTTTTTAATTCTGAATTTAAAATAGTAAACCACCCTAGGACCTGCTAGTGAAGGGTGGGCAATACATTTAAAAATAAAAAAAATAACATTACTTCACCCACAACGTGCTTTTGCTAAACCGCTTTTCTTTAAATTTAGCCTGTCAACTCTTTTCTTCTTCTTCTTTTTTGCTTGGCATGGTCAAGCCAAAGCTACCTTCTTTTTAGGACCCATTCATTTCAAAGAAACTTAAAAGTGCTGCTTCATTGTGTGACCTAGCAAATGCTCACTCTTTTAAAAACCTTCATTAAATGTAAAATAATAATTACAGTTGCTTCCACTCTGAAATAAACCTGGGTTTATGTTCAGTTATATTTAAGGACACTTCTGGTTCTCTCTTTTCCTTTTGTAGTTATAGATGTTGAAAATTAGGTAACAGGAACATAGGACTTCATGACTTTTTAACTCTCTGAAAAGACTAGATGTTGAGAGGCTGGGGCTTATTAATATTGTTCTACTGCTGAGATGAAGTAATTGTATTTTGATTTCTGACTTAAAATGAAAAGTGACCCTTTCTCCCCCATCATCCCGTTAACAAACTATCACCATATTATATTTTCATGAGTATTTAAATTCAAGATATGTCTGTTAGAGTTGTTCAGCATAATCCCTGATCTGGACCTTCTGTAGAAATAAATGAGCTTTCCACCCCATGACTGAATTTCAAAGCTTTAGTGCAGAACAGTTTTAAATGCTAGTTACATAAAGAACAAAATCCAAAATAACACATTGCACTTAACTAGCAGGCAATGTGGTTCAGGCCTTTATGCAGTTTAGTAAACTTTCCTCTCTTTGGTCCCAGAGAGAGAAACTAAAGTTGTTCATCATTGCGGAACTTACTGGTAACTTCATCTGCTACCGTTAACCATCACTGACTTCTCAAGGTTGCTCTCTTGCTCTGAGAAAAACACTAGCCTTCTGCTTTCACCTAGAGTGGAACCTCTCGCTTAATAAACTTCTCTGCTTTGGAAATGCAGACCTTTACATAAGTTTTAACTGGTGCATACAAAAATGACATTTCATGCACATTAAACTTTTTACTTTAACAATGCCCCTTTGAGAAACTGTGAATGTGCATAATACTTAGAAATGTTTGCAGTTTTGTATATCTGCATCTACATTTATGAAATTTGAGGCAGTGTCCTGTCCCTATCTTTGAACTTGATAGTCCTTCAGGGCTAATAATTGTGTTAGGATGCTAGCATGGCTCTGATTCAGAATGTCCCTCTCACAATGTTCTGTGTTTAGATTTCCTGGGCAGAGGTCTAGTTGTTTTTCTGAAGTCTAGAGTCTTGTTTCCATGTTCCTCTTCAACATGGTATTTTAAGTTTATGAATGACCCTAGGCACATGGTCAGACCATTGATTGGTTCAGCTAGCTCAGTATTACCTACACTGACTTGCAGCAGATTTCAAGGATTTCAGAAAAGGGACATTCCCAGCTCTACCTGGAGATGCCAGGGTTGGAAACTGAGGCCATCTTCTTCTTCATCATCATCATCATCATCATCATCATCATCATCAAAATTTGTATACCACCTTATACATGCAGAGCAGATGTTGTACCATGGAGCTATGGCCCATCCCCAAGAGTTCCCTCACAACCTTTACCTCCAGGATGATGATGCTTTTAGCCCTCTTACACCTCGAAGAGGAAATAGATAAGCCATCCTGTTATAGAATCATAGAATCATAGAGTTGGAAGAGACCACAAGGGCCATTGAGTCCAACCCCCTGCCAAGCAGGAAACACCATCAGAGCACTCCTGACATATGGTTGTCAAGCCTCTGCTTAAAGACCTCCAAAGAAGGAGACTCCACCACACTCCTTGGCAGCAAATTCCACTGTCGAACAGCTCTTACTGTCAGGAAGTTCTTCCTAATGTTTAGGTGGAATCTTCTTTCTTGTAGTTTGGAACCATTGCTCCGTGTCCGCTTCTCTGGAGCAGCAGTGCCCATCTGATTTGAATTAATCATCTCATGATTAGCCACATACTAATCTACCCTATGCTGTCATGTTGAGAGGTCCTTTATCATGTTACTTTTCTTGATGTGGAGGCCATTGTCCCATGCTCTTTCCAGTGCTGCTCAGAAGCCTATGGTCATATGGCAGGAATGATACTGGTGTTGTCCCCTCCTAGAAACTAGACTGAACCTTTCAGAACACTAGAATAGCAGGGAAATTGGTTCCTGTCCCCAAAATCTGAAACCTATTATAAATAACCTGGAAATGGATTGTAATTGTAATTTTATAGCAATAAAAAATTAGGCATTTCCCCTCTTCCTTATTTAAATTTGCATATGAGGAAATTGCCCTGGCATCTGCATTCCACATATTTATAATTCATTTATATTGAGCAGTAGGACAAAATTTGCCTATTTTGTACTTTGCAAAAGCTGTTACATAGTGTAATGAAGCTCCCCCCCCCTTTTCATAATGAGCTCCATAGATTAGCTCTATAGATTCTTCCTTGTTTAGGCAGTAATGCTCACTGATGAAGGTGGTTTAAGGGTTGAGGCCCAGTTCCTATGGTTCCTATGCCTTTTGCATTAATTATTACAGTGGTATCTCGGTTTACAAACTTAATCCATTCCGGAAGTCCGTTCTTAAACCAAAGCCGTTCTTAAACTGAGGTGCGCTTTCCCTAATGAGGCCTCCCTCTGCCCTTCCACCGTTCGGCTTCCGTTCATAAACCGAGGTCAAGTTTGCTAACTGGAATACTACTTCCGGTTTTGCAGAATTCGTATACCGAATTTTTCGTAAACAGGGCTGTTCTTAAACCAAGGTACCACTGTATATGGAAATTCCATTCCTCTGTTGCCTTGTTAGCATACAGAAGTTTTTGCATCACCTCAATAACGTGAGGAAGCTCCAGTCCCTTGGGACTGCCTGGGACTGCCTGGGACACAGCATTACTACTGCTGAACCACAGTGGGAAGGAATGCGTCATGAACATTTCCACACCTTTTTTGGGAAGAAGTTTGCAAGACTATAAAGCAGTAGGTGTCCAGAGAAGAAGGAATGGATCCTGGTTACCAAAGCAACCAGGCTGCAGATTCCCATTTCCATTCTGTCTTCAAATAATCCTTTAAATAGAACTAGACTCGGGTGAAAATTACCATGCAGTTTTAATAAACAATGAAACCATCAGCATTGCATGGTAAGGGAGTATGATCTATGTGCACAGGCAACGGGAATATGCTTCCTTTCTTCTCTCTCTCCATTCTGTGAGAGGGCTTTATTTTTCCTCAGTAATATCATCACATAGTTAGATCTGATTGGCTATATAGCATCATGCCATCATATAGAAGCACCAAAATGACTGTGGCCATTCTTGGACCAGTGTGACCAGTAGTCCATTACTGGTGGCTTCAGTACTGGATTACTGCAATGCGTTCTTCGTGGGGCATCCATTGTGCTTGACCTGGAACCTGCAGAATGCTGCAGCATGGTTGCTTGGTAATGGGCTGCATGAGGGCTAAGAAACTGAGACTTAGGACAGATGTGCTCCTGGAATAGAGATTCAACCTATTTTTAATGGGGTTGCACTCCCCTTGAAAAATCAGTTTTGAAGTACCAAAGGGTTCATCTAGTGCTCTGCCTAAAGAGCCTTCAGAAGCTGCAGGTCTGCAATGCATCAAGTGTGTGTATATGTGTGCGTGCCTATATTAAACCCATGTTATACCTTTCATGTACTGCCTGCACTGGGGCACAATGCAATGTGTTGGTGGTTGCTTTTAAAACCCTAAATGGTTTGAACCCAGGATACCTGAGGCCATACCTCCTCCACTACCATCCTGCTTATGTCCCCAAATCAGAAGCAGAGGCCCTTCTGTAAATAACGGGGCCTTCTCGGTGGCTAAACTAGCACAATGGAATGCCCCATGAAATATGGATAGACTTCACTCTGTCTTTTGCTGGCTGGTGAAGACATTCCTCCTCTGCAATTGTTACTTTTTTAATGGATTGTGGATTGTAAATTGTTGTAAGGTGCCCTGAATAGCACAAGGGCACAAGAAGGTCAGACAGAAATAATGAATACTATGGCCTTTAAAACTGGTGTGTGTGTGTGTGTGTGTTGTTGTTTGTTATTATGTTGTGTATTGTTGTGTTTTTATATTGTAAACCACCCTGTGTTCTTCAAATGAAGGGTGGTATAGGAACAGCAACAACAATTTGTAGTAGAAATAATTCCGGTCTGGCCAACTGATACTGGTATGTGTTGTAATGGCAGGATTAGAGTAACCTCACATCACCTAAACGCCTACGGTATATTTTGCTCTGGCAATCAGGATTGGACTTCATGACAATTTTTTACTGGTGACTGTAATACAGGTGTGGTAAAATATGAATCTGAACCAGTGAATTTGCTGGTAAGAACAAAAAACAACAAAAAAAATAGTTTATTTGTTATCCACAATATGCCATTTGGGTTGGAGCGGGCACTTGGAAGTTCCTTCCCTAGTGCAGAGCAATTCTGCTTGGGCTCAGATGACAAGATATCCAACCCCTAAAATTATCTTGAGGGAACATTAGCAATAGGTTAAACAAATCTAAATGCTGCCCCCCTCAATAAATACAAGGTTGCCTAGCTATTCTGAACATACTCGGTTTCTTCTGTTTCTTCTGTTGTTTTCAGAAGCTTCCAGATTAACTTTGCAATAGTAAAAACATAGCTATTCTCACAAGCATTTAACTACAGTGCTGCCCCTTGTTCAACATGTAGTTATGATGTTAGTATATTGTATTTTCTTACATTAAGTTCTGTTTAGATGTTTCTCACTTTGGGATTGTACAAACAATGGAGAGTAGGTTACAAAATGAATAAATAAAAATGGTGTCTTTATACATACTACACTACAGAAGAAATTGTGATGGTTCTTCTCTGTGAAATTCATGAGAAAGTGGGAACTGGCCTGGAATTTACCCCTTCTTAATTTTTTTTGGCTGAAAATGGGAACAACTAAATACTGTGTCACCCCAGTGGCTTTTCTTTCCTATCGTGCTATGAAACATAATTTATCACAGCCACAAGTTTCTCATATCAATTACTGCAAATAGAAACAAACAACCTTTACATGACACTTTGACCCTGGCTTGTTGAAGGTGACGCCTAATAAAAACAAATAAAAGTGAATGTAGAACAACCTCATTCTGTATCCGTATCCTGGTAAACTGCAAAAGAGGACACATGTGTACCTCGGTGCTAGTAGGTAGTGTGCGGGGGTCCTTGACCCCTTACCTCCCAAAACGTGTGTTATGTTGGGGAGAGGTGCAAGGGTAAGTCATGCATGCTTGATGTTGAAGAAAAGCCTGTTTTGTACTTAATACATTGGAGAAATTGTTCAAGATCAGTTCATCCATGTGAAAATATGACCTCTGTGTTACTGGCAAGGTCAGCAAGACCCAGGGTGTTCTGCAGAATGAGGGCAGGTCGCTGGAGTTAAAGCTGCCTGGGGGCAGATTTGACTTGCACACCTAATTTTCTAAGATTAGAAAAACAAACAACATGCACAGCAGAGAATGTGTTAAAACTTGTTCTTTTTAGCCAGTGGTTCTCTGCTTCCTGCTTTTCTTCTTGTTCAGGCATACTTTAAGCTTCCGATTCTTAATTGCTATTCAGTTTATTTTAATGTTAAGTGTGTTTTAATATATTCATTTCCCCCATACCCTGTTTACATAATTTTAAAGATGGGAGCCTAGAGACCAGCTATTTATATTCCCATCATCTATTTGTTTTTCTTATCTGTTGTTGAGGTTTTTTTTATCACATTCTAATCTGTTGTCTGCTTCCATGTAGCCTCATTTCATTAATGTATCATGTACGTAGATTAATCTAAAAGGTATTTTAGATGTCATCCAGAAAATCTGGATAAACAACGAATGCACTTCTAACAACTAAAGATTTCTGGCATCGTATGCTGTGTGATAGGCCCTCCACAAACATTGTCTTCCATTGATTCAGAGGGACTTGGCTGAAACCTGCAGAAAGAGAAGGGGATTTTTGGATATCTGATTCACTGAACATATGTTTAGAGTTCACTCCATCAGCAGTTTTATGATCTCGTGGGATAATGCTGTTTTGTTAATATTCTCTGTTCTGTAGATTGTTTGTTTACAAACAAATAAACTTTCTTGAAACTATTCAAGTTTTGTTGCAAATTCACAGAACTCATAAAGCCATCCCCTTGTCCACTCAACTATCATCAGCTCTAATAATGCGCAAGATGGGAATAAGTTCTTGGACCAAGTCGGTGGGGTAGAGGAAGCGTGAGTTCAGCAGTAGACATAGGTGCCACGTTTGGGGGGGGCATGGGTGCCAAGCCCCCCCATTCTAAATCAGAGGGCCAGCCCCCAACATCTGTGGTGGCATGTGTGTGTGGTGTAATCATGCTTTGGGGCTGGCGCACTGACATTATGTGGCCCCAGGTCCCTTCAGTCACAGAGGCAAGGTGGTGTGCGTGGCAGCAGAGGTGCGTTGGTTTTCTTCAACAGTGAAAGCTTCGTGCACAAAATTAAAAACAGAAATCCAGAGGGACATGCCACAATCTCCAGATCCCATGTACAGGCCAGGGGACTTGGGAGAAGAAAGTGCTGAGTGGAGATAACATGTCATGCTTAGCTTTAGAGCAGGCAGGCGCTTCCAGCCACGGTGCGACAGAAGAGAGCGTAGCTGAGATCTTTGCAGTGAACTTGGGGACAGGGTGCTGGGTTGAAACTTGACCCCTGTTTGGGCCCTTAACACTTGATCCCTGCTTGGGCGCTGTTTGCTCATCCAAATGACAATGCACAAGAGGAGAGCAGACCCAGGTCTCTTCTTCCCATCCTGATCTCTGCCATCCATGCATAGAGAAAAGGTCCATATGGCGGGTTGTAGGTTTTCCCTGTGATACAGAACCCAAATAACTCATGGTTGTACATAGGGGGTGAAGCCTATACATATAGCAGGGTAGCATGCTTCCTTCTTGAGGCTGCCCCAAAAGTGTGGATGGAAAGGGGCTTTGGCTGGCAGGGACATGAGGGTATAATACCCAATTAAGGCTATAATCACAGATGTCTGCAGGCTGGTTGCTGCTGCTCAGTGGTGAAGAAACACATTCTGCAGATGTGTTGTTTTCATTACAATTACCTTTGCATTCCCAGACTTGTTGCTGGAGCTGAACATTGGCTCCAGGGCTAAGCCCTGATGAACCCAGTTCAGATAAATTACTGGAGGATTTATATCCTTGAAATGGCTACTGGATGTCTAAGCATGAGATTGTCACATGAAAAACACTTCTATGTGCAGGTGGTTGATGTCTCATTTACAAGATTCTTACTTTTTATGCTCTCTATACATGTTGAGTGTTAGCAAGCCAGAACATTGTGACTCTTGTAATGCACTACCAGTGTAGTTAACACTATGTGCTTTATGGATCTAGCACATAAGTCATTTTTAGATGTGATACTAAATGTATTGGAACACCTGTACAGGCATAAATCCATCCTCACAGTAGACCGAGTTTAAAATGCATTGGCTAGATTATTATCTGATGTGAGTTTTTCTGATACCTGCTGGAGTACTCGGTTCAACAACAGGGTCCCTGTTCATCATTTGGAGTATGGCAGGTGGGGCTGAATCAGCGCATCTTGACTGCAGCACCTAGGTTGTGGAATTGCCTCCCTAAAGAGATTCTATCTGTCTTTGTCACTGTTCCGGTTTGCAGCAAAGACTTCCTCAGGAAGCCTTTGGGTTTCTCTAATGTGGACTGTGGAATTAATTTCTACTGCTTCTCCCACCGCTGCATCTATTTATTTACGTTATTTCCTACTTGTTTTATTTTATTTTCATTTTTATTAATTTATGCATTAAGTCCCCTTGAGTATTTCCCTTGGAAAGATGGGGTATAAATATTTTAATTAATTGATTAACAGAAAAGAAATATGGTATGAATTAACTAATGCAATCTATAGTCTTATTTCATACTTACTCTGTGTTTTAGTCCCATGCTTTTAAATATTATTCAAATTTTAATTACATTAAAATCTAACTCCGGATCAGGAGATAGTTTGGCTCCTCTGAATCATTTGATTCTGTTAACTCACACGATGCTAGTTAACCAAAGAAATAATCTACTCACATACATAAAACAGGTGTTTAAAAAATCTATCAAATCATTTACAGAGTTGATGTAGATTAATAAACTTATAGGTGTGTGTGTGTGTGTGTGTGTGTGTGTGTGTGTATACATACACATCTAAAAACATTGTAAGAGTCTGAAGTTAAGTTTCATTTGTGTTCAGGTGGATGAGACAATGTCTTGTTTGTATCAGTTTGTATCAGATTGTATCAGTTTGTGACCGATATTGCCAAGAAGCAATTTTACACAGGTAAGGCGTCCTTTGCAAATGTCTATGCTGAGGGGAAGCTTCTATACATGGTGTGCATTATTTGCAGGGGAAGACAATGGTGTTGCCTAGAGCAAAGGGAACATAGCATTGGTTTGCTGGTGATGCGAAAAGTGTAGCAACAGCTTCAAGAGCTGGCACTGCACTTCTTAAGAAAAGAAAAACTGCATGCGTTTTTAAACTCATTTCTCGTCGTAACAATCGGCGTACTTTTGAAGCAGGGTAAGCTACCATCCTGTTTCCTTCAGCTTCTTTGGTTTTGATAGAACTACATATCGCTGATAGGCTACTTGGGACTGTAAACTTCGAGTGAGTGAAAGAAAATGAGGTTGTTGAGATGTTATCATGCCCTTAAAGCAAAACTCCAGGCTGAACAATGTGACTGTATTCTCGCTGGTAGAAAGCAGGCCCCTCTTCCCACCCCTTTCCCAGGTATGGATAATTTTCCTTGTCCAGGCCTGTGAGAGAAAGGAGGGAGTGTCTCAAGCACCTGTGTTGCAGGTCTCATGTTGTTAAGTCTCACCGAATCAGTACATGTTGTCAGCAGTATTCTTTGCCTTCGTTCTCTCTTGGCAGAAAAAAATTGGACACATTTGGCCCTGTGGAAGGGTTGAGCTTTATGGGCAACCACGGAATACTGTTTTGCCTCTGTGGCATGCTCTTGAAGTGCTTTGCCATGAGTACCTGCATGTGCATAATGAATAGTTTTGTACAGTGGCTCTTTTCTCAGATGTAGGCTACAAGTGAATTGTGACTGGATGCCTAGATAGTTTTGTGTTGTGTTGTGGGATAGTTTAAGCACAAAGTTACATTGCTGAATTTGTCCTTACTCAATGCTTTTTACGCACATAAACCATTTGGAAGAGCTATGTTTTGGAGGAAAATGTTTAGGTTCTGTTCCTTTTTTACTTTTTGTTTTTAACAGCAGTGGAAAAAGTTGTCCTGCTAAATTTCTGTATGTTCTGCTGCTATTAAAAGCACAGGATCATGCACACTTTTGTTTTTAAAAAGTTGGTAACTTAACATTTTACATGGCCGCAGCAGCTTCTTACTCTTCTCTTTTGAAATGAATCATGTATTCAAATTATGAGGTCAGTAAATTGTCTTTATAAATACTTGAGATGCTCATGGTCTTTTCCAACTCCATGGTTCTATGATTCTTTACTCTGTATCCAAACCACAATTCAATTTCAGTATAAGCGGTACCTAATGAATTTGTCCTATTTGTGCTTTTTGGCTCATTGTTACTTGTGTTATCTCTAACAAAACTGCATTCTGAACAAGTTCCATTGTTCCTATCGGGCATTCTTCTATTCTTTGTCTTGTTCTAAGAATCAGACTACATGTTGAAATCACTTTTATTTGTCTTATAGTACTGCTTTTAAATCCACTTTATTTAGCATGTGTTGTGTAAGAATATTCCATATTAGAAAGCAGAGATACTCTCCCCTTTAGTGTTTGATTAAAGTTGCGCATATCACTCTTTTATAAAGTATTGCAGTGCATTTATTTATAAGGTTCTCTTAGCAGAAGTAAAAACTTGTTTGTTTCTCATTAAATTAATTGTTTTAAAATATTATGGGGTGGTGTTCAATGAAGTTTTATTCAAAGTAGACCAGGTGAATGCACAGAAAGAACATTACATATCACCTCAAACACAAGGCTTTTTCAATGGAGTTGGTTCAAATATTCAGCTGGTTTACACATTTAGCTTCTAGTCATCAAGTGTTGACTAGCAAGTGATAGGAAATCAAGCATTACACAGATGTTTCTTAGGTTGCTGTAGTATACAACTACAACTGTACAACAGCACTTGAATGCAGATGGTTGAGTAAGAGCTTCAGTATGATATATCAGAATGCAAGCCATTCTAAAGGGCAGGTATAATGCACATGCCCTATTATCACAAGATGCATCTACAAAATTCAATATATGACTGATAATTGCGAAAAGTAATTTTCTGGCCATAGGGCATTACTGAAAGTGTCTACCGCACCCCCACCCCCCATTGGAGGGTCCACTGATCCTTTGGAGTCAGTTCGTAGAAAAGAGGGAAGCAAGATGCGCATGAGGTGGCACACAGGAGGTTAGCACTGCTTGTATGGTGGCATCTTTGGATACAAACCAGCATTCCCAAATGCTTTCTCCTGGTGGTCATTTCAAATCCAAGAATTCAAATGAAACTTGGACTTTTGTGTGCATTAAAAACAACACCTGCCTTCAGTTTAGTGAGACATGCAAAAGTTTACTAGTTTCCTCCCAGTTCATCATGCTGCTTTTTATGTGCTACTGTTTTATCATGTGATGGTTCTTCATCAGTTTATAGAATTGTTGAATAATGAACAGTGTGAACGCAAAATGTAACCTGCTGTCTACATTCTAATAGGGACAACAAATGTATATGTACAATATTAGATGTCAGTCCTCAATTTTTCCCCAGATATAAATTTCAGCAATTAGTTTCTCATGAGCTTACTTTGATCATGTAATCATTAGTTTACAGTGAGTGAAACCAGCCTCTAGAATCAAGAATGGTTGCCAGAAAGAATCTCAGGCTTTTTTAGTATGCAAAGAAGGAGGAGAAAAGAGACACACATAGAGCTGGGCTCAAGGGCAGATAATTTAAAGGTGCAAATGTTAATTAAATGCCAAACTTGCATTGACCTGCCTGTACTTAAGTGGTCTAATCGCCTTTTTAAAAAGTACTCCTGAATAATCAAAACTTTTGAGTCAAAAAGGTTGTCTACTTAGTAGAAAACATCAAATTTATTTCTTTTTTATTTAAAAAACCATGCCATAGAGGAAACGTAGCCATACATTTTAAAAACCCCTCTGTTTATTGAATATAAAAGAAATAAATGGGGGGGAAACACACATTACCTTAAAGGACCATAAACCGAAGCTGTATGTGGTTTTTATTGTTTCACTGGAACTGAGCACAACACTCTAATCTAAAATCCAATAGTCTCTGGCCAGAGCAGATACTTTTATTGTATTAGATTCTTGAGCAAAGAATGTGCTACCGAAATGTCTTCTTCTAAGGGGCTAAAATGACCTTTAGTGTGAAAAATTGGGAGAAGAAGAGGGGGAGGAGGGGGGAAGTGAGCTTAAAGGGCTTTGGCAAGCTCTCATGACAATGGAACATTGCAGTCCAGGGTGCATTTTAAAAGTTTCTGTAGGTATTTTGCTAATGCTGTTTGGTCCGTTTCCCCCACATACTCTCCACAAACTGCTTAAAGTGGTGGATAGAGATTCTTATCTAAAAATGGATCATTACAAGCTGAAGCCTGGAATGTGGCCTTCTGTGCCTTGTGGTCCTTGGCTCTGTAAATTCCAGTGCTTTGTCATTTTCCGGCCTGTGGTAAAGCTGAATTTTCTCCAGCAACTTTAATCTAATTTATCTCACATAATCCACTTGAACAGCACATCTTTCAAATGGGAGCAAGTCTGGTTGCAGCCTTTGGGGGTGGGAGAAACCCCTGTGCATGTGTTTTAGCAGGGAACAAATTGGTGGCAGCTAGCTCCATGAGAGGATGTTTGTGGCTTGAATGTAGCACTGGGAAAGTGAAGGTTTTTAAAGGAGATATATACATGTGGTAAACATTTTTCCTCATGGCCCCCAATTTTATGTTGGCTTATCCTTCCTAAGCAGTGCACAATTGGTAGGGGGACGTACGTGCCTTTGGAACATTCCTCTTCTGTTAGAACATTGCTTGCTGTGCGGTGCCTTAATGGAGCTAGCATCCTGACCCTTTCATACATCACCACCTCCAGTCTCACACAGAGTGGATTGCATAAATATCCTGGATTTGGTCCTACTCATTTGTCTGTGGGTGTATTACACTATGTTGACAATGCTATGTGGTTTCTCTTACGTTGAGTTACTTTTTCTTTTCATGCTGATGATAGGCTTCCTTGTGTGTAGGATTATTTCCTTTATATGCTAGCTTTCTGAATGCAGTCGCTGGTAAAACTGGAGAGGTCTTTGAGATCAGTCGTTCATGCAATTATTTTAACATTGTTTGATAAGAGTACAGAACCTATACAAATGTGTGTATTTCAGGCATGGGAAATGCAAAAACCTATTTTAAAATGTCATCTGCGAAAATTGCCTTTGTATTAACTATTTCAGGACATGGGTGCAGTTGCTCTCTCAACCATTTTGTTAACAAATGAACATGACTGATAAACATAAAATGTGCTTTTGTGGAGGAGTAGAATTCTAGTGAACTTTTCAGTCTTTTACTGATGCTGTGCATGTAATTTTGGGGGGAGGGCTGAGGGTTAGAAAAGGGGTGATCAGGGGGAGGTGGAGGGGAAGTTGTAGGAAGAGAAGGGGTGGAGATTTGACCTGAATGAGAGGAACCCCTGCTGACATGGCCAGCCTGACTCATTGAATGACCTGAATACGATAAATGCTGCTTTATCCTTCCTTGAAAGGAACAAGATAGCACAGCCTAAATGCCTGGGTGTGCTTAAATAGGCAACTGGGATGTTTGAGGTGAGCATGTTTGAAATCTGAGCTGGCTGACAATCTTGAGAGTTGCCACAGGTCACCTGCAGTGCTCTATGGGGATTGACCAGGATTCACAAGAAATCTTGTATGGGTGAACTGTAGTACAAAATATCTTTGACTAGACCACGACCTGTAAAACATTGTAGAAATAATTCTTAAATATTATTTGAAAGGACAAATGGCCAGACTGAAAGGTTTGACAGTTTGACATATATGCATGGTTTTGATAGCTCAGAAACTGAAATGTGGAGCCAAGACTCTCATTTTGCTTGTTAGAAGGTTTGTGGTGTGTGTGTTTTATTTTTTTAAATAGTGTCTAGTTGCTGTGCAGAGTCCTATGCTCCTAGCAATTTGACAGGCAATGAGTCTGCTTCAGTGATCTCAAATCCTTTTAGACTAATTTGTGAAAGAGCAGAAAAACAGCTAGCACTCCCCCACCCACCCTTCCGTGTTCAGAAACAGAGATTCAGGTATTTTACAATCAATCGTATCAAGACATATTTATAATGTTGTGCAGTATCTAAAGAAGAAAGTAAAGGAGAGTGTCTTTCGGGGGGGGGGGGAGGTATTGTGTTGATTCTCCGCCTCATCAGTGACCATGACAGAGATGGTACTGAGAGCCAGATTTCTGCATTAGAATGTTGCATATGTGCAACGCAAATTCAAGCAATGCCCTTGAATAGCCAAGGGCCATTTTTAAGAGTCTCTGGCCCCTCAGTCACTGGCCTACTAGTTAATTGCCACACGGACTTCGTGACACATGGACAGATAATATGACATTTTCAGTTTCTGTCACTAGCAAACGCCACAGAGTTGCTTGCACTAGTTGCTAAGAAGCTGTCAGAAACCATTAGCAGTTGGCTAAAGTTGCCCTATGGCATTTCCTCATGGCATCAGCAAAACGAGCATAAATCACCCAGTGGAGCCTACTGCTATACTAATGAGGCTGTAAGCTTGTTTATGGACTAGCATCATTTTTATGATTATTTCCACCTTTTCAGCTTGCCTTCATTGGCGGCAGGAGAAGTCAACTTCAAGAATGAAGTCACTGCTGACATTTCACAAATGTGGTTCTTAGCTGCTACCATGTGGCTGGTCAGTGGTTCTTCAAGTTTTGTTTAGTGATCTTTTTTAAAAAAATGTAGGAAGGGGGTAGCAGGAGAGGAAAAGCATTCTCAAGAGACCTTACAGAGGTGACTGTATCAAATTGCAGAGTGAATGGAAATGCTATTTAGACTTTCAGCTGGGATTTTTTTCTTTGACAAAGAATCAAGTTTCAGGTTGTTGTTGTTTTTTTAAAGTGGAAATGGTTAAATGATGTATTAAAAACTATGAAAGTAATTTCTTCTAAAGAACTCTATTTCATTAATTTGCTCTTTCTCTTATCCTCCCCTTATCTTCTGTCAGACAGGACTAGAGTTTATTGTTTTAAGCTTCTCTGAACACGAATAAGTATTTACATGGGATTGAAAGCATTTGCTTCCAATGAAAACCTTGTCTTAGATTACAGCCCAGCAGTGTAATTTCCCTCCCAGATGGGAGTAAAGTAGCTGTATTTGCCTAAAAACAGTAGGAAGAACAAACTGTGCATTAAGCCAAGGCTGTTTTTGGCTTGAGCTAATGATGTAACAGAAACCTTTTATTTGGGATAGGTCACTGCCTGTGATTGAAAGGAGGTGATCTGGCTCTTGCTTGAAAGGTTTCTCCATTGTATCTACATAAGTCTTCACTTTAAAAAAAAGAGGAGGGGGGAGATTCTGTTCCTAATGTTTCTGCTTTCATATAGCAGAAATAAACAGGAAAGGTTCTGGGGAGTGTTATACATGGAATGCAGAAAGCTTTCCCCCTCCTAATGGAGTATATAATTCAGGTGCCCTGAAGGCATGCTTTCAGGAATTCTTTTGCCTGAGGTAATGGGGAGCTAAGGCTGCTTTAAGGCCTTGATTATCTATTGATGCACAAAGCTGGAAAAAAGTCATCTCCCTTGGATTATAGTAGATATTTCCATAAATTATCAATGAATTCTCTCCTAGCCAGGCACTTGCTAAAATAATCTGCAGGAGGGGGCAGAAATGGATAGAATGTATTTATTTAAAAGAAGAATAGGCAGAAAAGCTTTGGTGAAAGACAATGTCATTAGGTTAGAAGCCCTTTACTTTTAATCAATGACTGTCTAATATATTTCTCCCCTACGCTGCCCCCTCTGTGCTTGCCTCTCCAAACTAGAGAAAGTGGATTAGTCCATGGAAATGTTAAATGCTGTTGAGTTGTTTGCTCATGTTTATTTTATGAATCATTATTTTATATGGTGAATTGCTTCTCTGAATAAAAGGCTTTCAAAGACTTTATCAGCCTAAGACATCTCAACTCTTTCTGCAACGGCTCTGTTTTTAGAAATATGAATGTTTGAGTCAAGCCTTTCATTAAATATGGAGCTCTCCATAAAGGCAGTCACAAATATTCTTTAAGAAATGCTTTAATTTTTCTGTTGTTTGTGTTGTAGACCATTGTTTCAAAAAGGATTAAAGAGCCTCTTTTTAAAAATAGCATCTTTCCAATATTTACTTAAATCATTTTTGCCTTGAGCATAGAGATGGATAGTCCCCAATTACATCAAAACATTATGCGCTCATAAAAATATGGACAGCTCCAGTATGACTTTCTATCCATGTGAAAAAGATGAAAGGCTAGAACCAATCATTACACAAACTTGATCTGTAAACTACTTTTTAGGTTTCAATTGCTGTCCTTTCCTGCAGTGTTTGTGCCAATATGAATAGCATGCAATGACTACACCACAAACAAAAACAGTTTGCGCTAATTTACATTCACATATAAAGAAACTGGGTAATTTGACATACTGTTAAAAACCCTTACTTCAATCAAAAAGAAATTAGCAGGTTCAGTATGGTTAAACTGAGGGATGCTCTTGATGGCTGTACATCAAAAAATGATCCTTTGGGAGCATATTACACTGGTCCTGATCCAACTTCGCTGACTGCCAGTTAGTTTCCGGGCCCAATTCAAAGTGTTGGTTTTGACCTATAAAGCCTTAAATGATTCAGGATCACAATACCTCAAAGACCGCCTCTCTCCATGTGAACCTTCCTGGACACTGCAATCCTCATGTGAGGCCCTTCTTCACATGCTTCCTCCACGAGAGGTCTGGGCCTTTTCTTCAGCGGCTCCCTGTTTGTGGAATCTCTCCCCAGTGAAGTTTGTCTTGTACCTTCATTATATACCTTCAGGCACCAGGTGAAAAAGCTCCTCTTCTACCAGGCCTTTGGCTGATAACATTCTATATCCTTTTCAATGTTTCTGTGGGAGAGAGTGGGCGATAATGGGAGTTATTGTTTTGTTTTTTGTTTTTTTATAATGTATTTTGATATTATATTTTTATGCCGTGCACTACTCTGAGATCTACTGATGAAGGGCGGTATACAAATTTAATAAATAATAAAAATAAAAATTGTTATTATGCTGATTCTCACCTTCACAGTGTTCAGTACCAAGAGTGGAATATATCATTACTCATTATTTATTAATTAAATTTATATACCGCCCTTCATCATAAGATCTTAGGGTGGTTCACAGGTAAAAACACGAGTAAATGGCCAAAACATAAACAACAAATAATAACATCCCCCAATCCCACAAACACATTAAAAAAGCTGTAGAATATTAATCAACTAAAGGCCTGGTTGAAGAGGAACATTTTCCACTGGTACCTAAAATATATATAATGAAGGTGCCAGGCAAACCTCCCTGGGGATAGCATTCCACAAACAGGGAGCCATTACAAATAAAAGACCCGTTCTCGTGTTGCCACCCTCCGGACCTCACAAGGAGGAGGCACAGATGCTGAATGCAGAGTCTTGGATGGTTTATATGGAGAGAGGCAGTCCTTGAGGTATTGTGGTCCTGAGCTGTTTAAGGCTTTATAGGTCAAAACCAGCACTTTGAATTGGGCCCAGAAGCTAGCTAGCAGTCAGTGCAATCGGGCCACGTTTGGTGTTATATGCTGAAACTGTCTTGTCCCAGTGAGCAACCCAGCTGCCGAATTCTGTACCAGCTGAAGCTTCCAAGCCGTCTTCAGAGGCAGCCCTATGTATAACGGGTTACCAGAGCATAGACAACAGATGTTAGGCTATCCCTATCCAGATAGGGGCACAGCTGGGCCACCAGCCAAAGCTGATGGAAGGTATACCTCAGCCTCAAGTGACAGCAGAGGATCCCAAGCTGTGTACCTGCTCCTTCAGAGGAAGTGTAACCCCATCAAGAGCAGGCAATCTCCCACCCATCTGGCCTAGGGAACCACCCAATAACAGTGCTTCAGTCTTATCTGGATTGAACTTCAGATTACTGGATCTCATCCAGTCCATTCAATCCATTACTGAGGCAAGACATGGGCCCAGCACATCCACTGCCTCACCTGCAAATGTAAAGGAGAAGCAGAGCATATTGCTGACAATGTGCTCCAAATGATCCCAGTCAGTGGTTTCATGTAGAAGTTAAATAGCATTGGGGATAAAATTGAGCCCCATTGAAGGTTCCATGGGACTGAAAAACGCTCCCCAAGCAACACCCTCATGGAGCAACCATATTCTATATATTGACCAATACTGATCTGGAAATAAATAGATGACTGTGCATAAAAACCACACATCTTATGTGTGGTGCATAATTTGCTGGTAGGGGTCACAGCTGAGCCATGGAGAGCATGCTTTGCATGTAATAAATTCCGGGATCAGTCCTGGAAAAGAGCCTTGTCTGAAATCCTGCCAAGCTGCTGCCAGAGAGTAGTTTGATTTGGTATAAAGCAGCTTCATGTGATCCTACTGTCCCTCAGAATACATAATGTAAGGCGTATTCATTTTCAGCGGAAGGTATCATTGGCATGGAAGAATGAAAACATAGGGATAGTGCTGATTGTTGCCCTCCTGTCCCGCTTGCAAGGCTTTGCATAAGCATTTGGTTGGCTACAGTGATAATAGGCTGTTGGACTAGATGGGCCCTTGGTCTGACGCAGGAAGGTCTTTTTTGGGGTTTTATGTGGAACTGATGAAAAGGAATTGTACTTGCAAAGGTCAAGAACATACATGCCCTCAAGGCCAAGGGCTGAATAGCCAAATGGTTTTGGAGGCATCTAGAATATCTGAATGAATTTGGACTGATCGGAATATAGTTTACATGGTAATATTGACATTAGGCTGCTCTTGTTTTGGCTGGGGGTGCACACTATGAATTCAGTTCTTGGTTTGCTCACAAATCAAGTTTTCTTTCTTTTTTGTTTTATTTATTCACTGCATTTATATCTCACCTTTTTCTCCCTGGAACTCAAGGTGGCTTAAATAGTTCTGTTGGGGTGTAATTTCCTTCATTGTTTTTCATATTTGTATCCTTCTAGGGAGGAAAACATAAGCTTAACTTCATTTTCTAGTTAAAGAGACAAATGGCTGATGCTCTTCTATGTTTTAACCAGAACTGAATTGACATAATTATTTCCACCCATGAAATACAGTATGACATAATTTTTAGAGCTCATGTTAATATTTTAATATGTATGGTTAATAGTAAAATACCTACCCCCAAATCAGACTTTAGTCAACATACCGCAAGCTAGCAAAAGTCAAAAATTTGATTCACTATATATTTACAGGTGACGGCTTGGACAACAGTGTAGCTTCTCCCAGCACAGGTGATGATGATGATCCAGATAAGGACAAAAAGCGACATAAAAAGCGTGGCATCTTTCCCAAAGTAGCCACAAATATCATGAGGGCATGGCTGTTCCAGCATCTAACAGTAAGTGAACTCTAGATCACATATGTGAAGTGAAACGTGAGTGGATAATTTCGTAACTGTGGTAGAAAGAAAAAGATGAAGAAAAAAAAAGAGAGAGAGACTTACTACCTGTCATGGGAACACATGTTCAAAATTGCTGTGAACTTTGTGATCTTGAGATTCTTTGATTTTTTTTATAGTTTGCTAGAAAGAGGATGTTTAAATAGTTATTTTTGTTGTTGACCTGTTTGAAAAGAGTGATCATATGCAACTATTACAAAATTAGAGGCCAGTTCTGTTTCTTTCTATGGTGGTTTCTATTACTTTCAATAACAGCTTCTGGTTTAATAGAGGCATACAATTTGGCCTATCTGTAGTTGTTTCTAGGCTCGTCTATGCAGCCAAATACCGTTAGTTTTAAAGGAATGGCACTTGATGGCATTTGCTTTCTCCCTGGATATATAAACACAAATAGAACATCAATTATTTGGTTCTAATAACTGTAGTGGCAACCATCACCTTCTTCTTATGCTCCCCTTCCATGTGTTCAGTTAGTGTGTCAAGGGGAGCATGATAATGCTGGCTAGACCTGCTTCCAGTTCCATGCATCTGCCAACTTGTGCCAAATCACTATAAGTTGGACAGAAGGAAAGAATGCCCCCTGCATACGTATCAGTTCATACACAGGGCCTGTCCTCAGGGCTGGGAATCCTGACATGAGCGTGGTTCTCAGCCATGTGTACAGTTCTTGCATTGCTTTCAACTAGCCGAGGTCAGGGTGGGGGCCCATGTCAGCACCAGCACCGGATTGGGAGGCAGGATCAGTGCCTTTTACTTCTCTGCCCTTCATTCACTGTCTGAATATGTGGAAAGGAACATTTGAAAAGGACTTCTGGAGTTTTGATAATAATTACCTAGGGCACAGGGAGAGTGAATGTCTGCCTTGTACCCATAGTGTTTTCTTCTTAAGGATGCTATTGGAAGGATCTTCTCCTTAAGCAAACGTGCTCTATGACCAAAGCCATTGTCACTGTAGTGTTCAGTCATGCACAGTCAGCCTTATGAGTATCATTCTACAAGTTTGGAATGTTTTCTATAAAAATATTAATAAATAAATAAAGTATACTAGGGATCAAGACTTAATAAAAATTACTTTGAAGCATCAGGTAGCATTTCTGTGAAGCAAAGCATTTCATTTTATTATAATTTATATTCGGTGTTAGCCACCCTGAGCCCGGCCCTGGCCGGGGAAGGCGGGATAGAAATAAAAATTTATTATTGTTGTTATTTATTATTATTATTCTGAGTGGAGAGGTCTGATGGTTAATGGAAGTGTATCTGTTTTCCCCAATCCATTTGACATTCTCCCACCCCCCAGCACAGCCTATATTTGTGCCTTCATTTTGTCACCAGAGAGCTTCTACATGGTCAAGGTTTTTGTATATTTAGTAAGCTTTTTTTGTCTGTCCCCCTTTTGACCAGCACCCTCATCCCCAACCCAGCTTCCTTTACCACATTCAGAAGAGCTTACCACGCAGCTATTGTTGTGGGTTCTGCTAACTGGAAATGTCAAAAACCTTGCTTGGCAATCAGCTAGTCAAATGGGTTTTGGAATTAGGTTGCATGCAGACTAAGGCGGTTGCTTTAGTTCCGTTGAAATCCATGGGCCAAGTTAGTTGTTACAGAATTAAGTCCCATTGACTGGTACTAAAGTGTGAGTAGTTTCATCTGAATCTATTTATAATCCTAACACTCTAACCTATGACCACAGTTATGCTACCCCATCTGCATCAGGGAAGAATTATTTGAATAAGCTGCATTTTTGTAAACCAGGCCACTTTACATGGACTGACCAAAAACTGTAGAGTGTATTTTCTTCATCTGGTGGAACAACCATAGTGTTGAAGTCAACAATTTTATTCTTGAAAACAAGATTTCAGAATGCCTATACTGTCTATCATATGTGTAGACGTATGTCTGAAGTGGACAATTCAGACAATTCAGAATTGACTTGTGTCCTCCTTACTGTACATTTACCACAGTCCTGCGGCTGCATATGCTGCATATACAAAACTGTATGTAAATAGGCAACAGCTATGTAATCTTCCCACTGCATTAAAAAGTGGGTGGGTCTTTGTATTTGCATGGTGTGACTTGCTCTTGAGGTTATAAGTCAAGGTTTGTGCCTCTACTTCTCCACATGTGTACCTACAGTATTTGCTGGAGTACAGTGTGAACTGGCCCTTTGTAAAATACATTATTACTTTTTCACTTTTTGAATTACTTCATTCTACCACAGCAGACAGTGGAAGCTTGGTAAAACATTCAGAAATGTACCACAATTTATAGCTGGTTGACTGTAGCCTTATTATTATGTACAGCACAACACGGATGATGTTTACAGGTGTGAAAAAGAGACAGCAGTGTAATCTCCTATTCCTGCCACTTTTAAAATTCTTCTCAGACTGGTGGAATTTTCATTTCCCTTTAGATCTAAATAATAATCTCAATAGCAGCAGTCGCTGATTAGCATCAAATGGACAGATAAACCAAAGTCAACATAAACAAAACCAACAAGTTGCTGTCAGATAATTCCACAAGTTTGTATGATACAGATTTTGAGCCTTTGTTTAGTCAGTTTGCAATTAAAATGTAATAACTGACTTCATTTAAAAAGTCATCTATAATATTTATCCTTTCAAGACAACCATTTAGTGTTATTAATTTCTTCTTTTGGCAACCTAATAAGACTGAAAAATAGCAATTTCCCCAAAGCTACCATATATGCTACTAAATAAATGGCTAAATTGGAAATCTGAAGCTGCGTCTCCCATTTCCCAATCCAGAAGTGATGCAGTACAATGGGACCCAGGGATATCTAGCAGCAAGAATAACGTGAGCTACCAGAGTCTAGGTTACTGTTGCAGAGCTTTTGGGATACTGGGTCCAGTAACCTTCACGCCCACTGGACACAATCTAGGAACAGAAAGGAACTGAGCTCCTCAAAGGTCATAACAGATGTAGCTCAGTCCATAAAGACGTGGATTTGTCAAAGCTAATTGACAGGTAAAAGGATATTTCCTCTCCTGGGTGTTATAAAGCTGGAGCCCACAAGCTTTGCTAGGATATCCCTTCCCTTGTGTGTGAGACGACCATACATGCCACTGCTGCCGATATAGTTA
Source organism: Podarcis cretensis (assembly GCF_951804945.1). Classification (NCBI taxonomy): domain Eukaryota; kingdom Metazoa; phylum Chordata; class Lepidosauria; order Squamata; family Lacertidae; genus Podarcis; species Podarcis cretensis. Next base: position 119,265,291 of record NC_137172.1, on the reverse strand, counting down.
CTGGAATAGAAAATAGACCTTAAATAAAGACCTTGGCATACCAAGGTGCTATGCTTGAAGAAAAGGGTGGTCATCTGTGGAGGGTTAAACATCACTTTGACAAATGGTTAAGACTGAGCTGTAACTTCTACGACTGATCCAATTTAATTGCAGGCTCTACATTTAATACAGGAAGAATGAACGGAGATGGTCTACTTACTGGCCTTTCCTTTTTCAAACTACTTCCCTGTAAATTCAGTGCATAAACACACACACACACACACACACACACACACACACACACCCACACACACCATGTATGCTGGTATGGTTAGTGAGAGTACGAACTGACAAAAAATAATGATCTCCCACTGAAATTTACACTTTAGAGGCTAGACTAGAAAGGTACACTGTTGTATGAGAGTAGTCTTATATAATCCTTTATGATGAATACACCAATCATCATTCTTTTCTTTTACATACTTATTGCACCACTGTCAACCCACTTTTGAAAGGCTTGCACTGACACTTGTAATGTTGGCTGAGTTATGAGTTGGGTTTTCGCTGAAGCTAGCAAGTCCACAGATTCATTCAGACCACTTTGGATTTGCATGGTTATGTGAATCAGCTCTTCATTTTCAAAATTCTGGCCTCGGCACACATTTGCAGTTGAGGGAAGGAAGTTCAACCGTCAGAGTCGGATGGTGTGCAGCCTTCTGACAGTAAAAGCCAATTTCAAAGGATGCGGGTAGAGGTTGGTAGCTAATATAATTAACTTAATCATATGTTTTAACTGCAGTGTGTAATATATTATAGTGCTCTTTTAAATTTAAATTGTTTCTATGTAATTTTATTGTTGTGAGCTGCCCTGGGATCCCTTGGGGAGGAAGGGTGGGGTGATAAATTAGAACAAAAAATGGATGCAGTTGGAATAACCTCTGTGCATACGGCAAATGGGGGTTGCTCATTATCAGATAAGCTTTTGTAGACTATCACCTACTGCATCAGTGGCAAGTTTAATATATTTTTGTTACTTACTTTCATGCTCAATTTTCAGGAAATAATTCCTCTCTGGCGAGAAGGGTGACAAGTCTACCCTTGGTAGCATGGAAGCTGGGGTCTTTTAGTCAACTGGAGTGACTAAAAGCTAGTTTTGCTAGGTTACAGTCAAATCATGTGTATATTTCCTCAAAAGTAAATCAACTGAGTGCCCCAGGGCTTAATTCAGAGTAAGAGTTATTAGAAATGCACCCTTTGTTTTAGAGCATGAGGTTAAAAGCATTGAGTTATGACCTTTTTTTTGTAAAAAATATATATTCTTGCAGACCTAGTTTCTCATGGTCAGGAGGACTATGAGCTTGAGTTAGGCCTTTCTTTTTTATAATGAAGGATACAAATATCAGTATGTTAACAACAGTATCTGGGTGGAATGGTTAAAAACATACCCCACTGGCACACATTGTATTTATACAGCTCTCTACTTATTTTCTGTTCTTAAAGATTGTTTAGAAAATTAGGATGAGAGGCACAAAATTAAAAGAAGTTTCTGTGTGAGATTCTTTGTAGGATGTACCCCTAATGTCCTTCTATGAGTGAAAAGAAAATAATACAGTACTCAGCTTTATTTACATTGCATAGTTATTTGCAAATGAAAACAGTATGGAAGTGCAAGGAGTTATTGCATTCATCTCAAAAACTCAGTATTCTGGCTAGTAATGCTTCAAATTGGATTATTATCTCAACGGACTACTTTCAACTATAAAAAACTTACTTATAATTATAATATTAATACCCATCAGTGGCATGGAATTAAATGACACAGACAGTAATTGCTGAGTGTATCATACTAATTATTAATGACTGAAATGAAGAAAATAAATTAAGAAACAATATACTGTTTTAAAATAAACTGGTGACTTTGGTCCACAGTGACTGAGGGTGAGATTTTTTTAAAACAACAACTCACAAAGTGTTCACTTTCAGGTAAACCTGCAAGAGATAAGGGTTTATTGTTCCATATTTGTATAATACTGTTGTGATAATGTCCGCCAATTCCTTATGCTATTTTCAGCAGTGCGGTTTTAGTAAGTGGATGCCAATCCGAAAAGCATGCACTGACGTGTTCACAAACTTTCAACTTCATTTTCTTTATTAGTTAAATGTTCTAAACAGCTGAGTGTCTCATTTGCCGTTGTGACGATGATACCAATGTCACTGTCATTTTCACAAGTGATTATGGGTATAACTGGAGGGTCCTGTTTTCCCTGTTTAGCAGCCCTTAGTCATGCCATAAATGTTAAGCATGCCAGGAGATTGGTGGTTGTGGGGCCTGTTGCATGATGGTCTCTTTCAGGTGATGCCATTTGTGGGAGGATATTGCTGTATAAGAAAACCAATCTGACTCTGGTCTTGTATGTTAAATTGCCCCAAGTAAACCCTCATAAATTGGATCCTTACCTCCTGTGAGTGGCCTTTTACTATTGGGATACACCTGCTGGAAGAAGAGGGGGAAGGTGATTTTTGTGTGTGGTTGTTTAATCAATTCCCCGACCCCCTACTCCTCCTGAAGTTTGGGGCACCCTCTGGATGACCATGGGAGGTATAGATAGAAGTATGGAGCCAGAGGCTGGAGAAGCAATGGGGAATTGGTGAAAAAGTCTCCCTCTCTGTCCAGCAAGAACCTCTGCTGGATCTCAACCCCTTCTGCACAGAGCGTTCTGCAATTGAAAGAGGGAGAAAGTCTAAGTAAATCCCCATGTAACTTAAATAAATAAACAAACAAGTAAGTAAGTAAATAAGTATGAAAGATTCCTTTTCCTGTCCAAGCAATGTTGTCGATAGCTTACAATAAGAGATTCAACTGACAAAGTTCGAGATGTCCCTTGGTCAGCAGTGCTTGGATTTTCAGGAGGTAAAATAAGGCAATCTTCTCTTTGGCTCCTCTTTTTCAGCACCTTGGAGAAAAGTGAGAGAAGATGGTGGATTATAAAGTAGAAAGGGGGCCTAGTAAATTCCTGTAAATCCAAGCACTCTTCAACAGTCAGAATTGAATGCAATAGCAAGTGGGGATTTTGGTGAGTTCCTCTTAAGTATCATAATGTCAGGGCTGGATTTGGCATGCTGTATCACATTGTAATGCAGGAAGATCTAGCTTTAGGCCTGTAGAAGCAATGGAATAATATAATGCCATCTGTGATCATGTGTATCTTATGTAGGAAAAATGTATAGGAGGTTGCTGTTGTTTTTACAGGCTGAAATCTAGTGTACTGGGAACACTAGATTGTTGTGTCAAATGTTATATGTATCAGGACAGATTAATGGCAGCAAAATTAATTATTTATCCTTTACTTTGGTTCTTACTTTCGTGTCGTTGATCTCATCAATTACCCCCTTTTCTTGACAATTTTATAAATGAACGCCTCCACCAATGTCAGTAGTTTTTGCTCTTAATTTTTTTTAAAATGATCAATACTCCTCATTAAATATCTTGCAAAAGGCTATAGGAAAAATGAGTTGTTTCTCCTCTTCATAATGCTTTGAAGATAGCATTTATTTATTTTAAATGTTTCTATACTGCCTTTAAATTAAGCAAATTTTCCAAAGCAGCCTACAAAGCAAGCAAATGATAGAAATTACAGTGCCATAGATGACAATACAAACTGATAGCAGATTACTCTCTGTTTTAACTTATTTCTATCAGTTTATTTATTTTCCCCTCGTATGCCCTGTATATATGACTAGCCAAGTCACATCTTTAAATCAAACGCTGCCACACCAAATCCCACCAATAATAAAGTTCAGTGAAAAATACATCCATTTCCCTCCCCACCCCCATTTAAGCACACAAACACAGCTGTGGGAAAATAAATTAACCAACCTGATAATGTTTGGCTTAAAACAACAGCCATTATACTTTTACATGATTCTCTGAGAAGGGAGAATTGCTAGTGAGAAGCCCTTCCTTCCTCCTTGCCTCTCCCAGTCTGATCTCAGGAAATAATGGATTTGGAGCACTGTGCCCTCTGAGGAGTTCTGAGCACATGGAGGCCTGTAACCATTTGTGCCTTAAAATGAATTTAATGAATTAAAATGCAGCTGCCTTAACATGGGTGAAATATGCTTCATGCTCCTCACCTCCATAATTAACTGGCAGCTGCATTTTACACTAATGGAATTATCCAGACAGTCTTCAAAGGCAGCTCCATGTTTAGTGCATCACAGTAGTCTAGCCTAGAGTTGAATCAAAGCATCTTCTTGTAGCAATGCTACATCCTGCAGATTCATCGTAATCTGAAACACTAGAATCCCATATGTAATTGTGGAGTTTATACAAATGAATTTTAGTAGATATTTTATAGCACACTTATATAATCCGTCAACCACGACAGAAAATGTATAATTCTGAAAGTGTTAACTAATACAGTTGAATAAAAGTGTGTTACTAGATTACAAGGGACATAGGTGGTGCTGTGGTTTAAACCACTGTGCTGCTTGGGCTTGCTGATCAGAAGGTTGGCGGTTCGAGACCCCATGATGGGGTGAGATCCCGTTGTTCAGTCCCAGCTCCTGCCAACCTAGCAGTTCAAAAGCACACAGTGCAAGTAGATAATTAGGTACTGCTCTGGCGGGAAGGTAAACAGTGCTTCTGTGCACTGCTCTGGCTTCGCCAGAAGCGGTCTCCCTCGGCCTGTAAAGCGAGATGAGCGCTGCAACTCCAGAGTCGTTCGCGACTGGACTTAAATGTCAGGTGTCCCTTTACCTTTACTAGATTACAAGAAACTTTTTTAAATAGTATCAAGAGATAGATTTTAAGACTTCAAACACTTTTCTGAAAGGAAATTGGCACTACTGAAAAGAAACTGAGTGGACCAAGAATTTCTCCAAGGAAATTTCATCCAGCAATCCTATGTAGATTTAAACATTTAAAATAACATTCTAAAGAGTTTACATGAGAGCTTACTGAAAAGACAGATTATACACAAAAACTCACATAGCAGCTTAACTCTTTATGTACACTGGAATACTTTTCAAGCATTGTTCAGCCTGTTTCAAAAGCATGGTGCACCCAGCTGCAATATGCAACCAGTTAAATTATAAAAATATTTTGTCATCTTGATCCTAGTGATATTTGGTTGGATCCAAATATTCTCTTCCTCAGATGAAAGGGAACACGCTGGAGAAATGCAGTGAGGAGTATGTTGCTGAAAACATTAACGTCAACAAGAAGTTCTTTAAATTTGGCACTTTTAGTTTAGAGAAAAGGAGGTACCACTGAACTTAATTTCTCAATTAACAAGCCCTAGAAAACAACTGTTTATAACAAACACTGAAATCTTCCCACTGTTGTTGATGATGTGATGACTCTATTTAAAAAGTGCTTATATCTTACCTGTGCTTTTCTCAGTAGAAGGACTGCTTGGGGTAGGGTGAGAAAAACTTTAAATGTCTATTAAATACCATAGATTGTATCTTCCTCCATTTGTTTTTTTGAATTCCAATGAATTCTAAGGTGCCAGTGTCCAAGTTACTTGACTAGCCAGACTATTTACAGAGTCACTTTGGTTTGTATGAAGTTTATTAAGAATTGTTTTTGACAAAATTCAATGAGGTGGAATTTATTGACTTAATAATTATTCATTATTAATTGTGTTCCTGCATTGTCTTCTGACAATTGCTGTTCCTGAAACAGAAAAATCTTTTCTTTTCTCCTTCCTTTTTGAGTTTTGATTTCTTGATATATGTCACACACTGCAAATAGTTACCTCATGAGTACAAAATTGACATTTTTAAGAATGTGTTACATGAAAAGCTAAAAGTATGCAACTAAAGAAAAAAATGCTCAGCATTTTGTGGATACTTTTACTATCCACTTTGAACTGGTTCGCACATCACAATCAGCCACTGTTTGTCTTAAGTCATGGTTTAACTGTGAATGTTCCTTCACCTGCTGTACAGTCCCTTTGCGACTTCTTTCCCAACCCAGCATTCATGATTAAGCTGTGGTTTAAGGCATACAGTGGCTTCTCTTGACATGTAAACCAGGCAAGTGTCAAACAGGGGTGGCTAATGTGCTGCCCTTTAGCTTATTGCTTCCATAGCTGTTTGGTATGGTGACCAGCTAGCTCAGTTTTATTTGGTAGGATGACCCATTGGTTTATTGTCACATGAATTTTAGGCCTTGGGCCTTCAGTAGTCATCAGTTTTGTGCATTTTAGTTAGTGAGTCGCAATAGCAACTCCTTCTATGAGCACCTTGTGGTTAACCATCGCTGGAACTGCTGCCAGCAATCAGAGATCAGTTCCCAAGTGTTAAAATGTAAGACAAGTGTCAATTTGGCATTATAATATGCCAAAAAAAGCAAAAGAATTGTATTCACCATAGCATTTAAGGATTACAAGCAATACTTGTTGGGGGTTTACTTGTAAAGCCCACTTGTACAGGTGTCGTGACCCACAGGTTCTAGCTAATTTGGACTACAATTCCTTTTATGCCCCAGCTAGCATGGTCAGTGTTCAGGGATGATGGAAATTGTAGCCCTGTAGGTACCACATTTCCTACCATGGATTTCAAATCCCATAAGAAATTTGACTGACCCCTCTGTGTGACATCTTATTACATCTGTTCCATGGAATCTGCACTGGCTGCCGATATGTTACCAGAATAAATTCAAGGGGCTGACATTAACCTCTAAAACTCTCAGTGACTATGTAATGATGTCTGTGCTAAGAAGAACTGTATTGTAAATTACAACTTACCTTTGATGGCTTCCCTTTTTATATATTCTCCCCAACCCCTCACCCCAACTCCCCAACATACAGCAACCCAGACTAATTCAGGATGGTTCATCGGCATCCGATGAAAGGGCTGTGGTCTATGAATGTTTAAGTCATAAAAGTTTTAGTCTTTGATCTGCTTCAGGACATTTTGTTACTGTTTAATTCAAATCTGTAGCTAACCTCCTCCACATATGTTATCTGCCATCCAGGATCAAAGATGAAGCTAGTTTTTTAGGAAGCAAGGCAGATAGTGGTTTTTAACATCTGAGGAAAGTCTACAAGAAGCATTGGCATTGCTAAAACAAGAGTTTATATACAATGGATCACCAACATTGTTTTTCTGGAAGTTGCAGCGCACAGCTTACATTGGCCACAGTCAGGGTGGACAACGATCAGGAATGATGGAAGTCTTGGTCTACAAGTCTTGGTAGAGGGCACATGCCTCAGTAATCCATAGTTTACGCATTATAAAGTTGAGCATAAAACAAGATAGGGCTCAAGGTATACAAGCATTAGCAAGTCAGCACTTTCTTTGTGAAGTTTTGCCTGAGGGCCAATTCATAAATAATTACCTCAGCATTGAAACAGCCACCAAAATGATCAGTTCCATGCTGCTCTGGTAGCATTTTGAATCTGCTTTCCATACAATTCAACCAGATCACATGCTACGTGATTGCCTCAGTGCCATACTTCTCAGAGCACTGGTGATACAGTACTGTTAGTCCACCAGACTATGATTTCAATAGCTATGACATCTACATGGAGCCTAAACCATGCAGTAGTGATACGTGGTAGTGATACTACTTACATTTGAATCTACCTGTAACATTTTGAGAATGAAATTATTTATTTGTATTTATTTATTTGCTTATTTATTACAGTATTTCTGTGCTGCCCTCTCTTAAATATGAGGGCTGTATACAGTTATATAAAAACATCTTTAAAATATAGTAATTAAAGTATAAGGGTAGAACCTCAGAGATCAAAATTCAAATCCTCACTCAGCTATCAAGCTTACTGGGTGACCTTGGGCCAGTCACTCACGCTTTGCCTAATCGACCTCCCAGGGTTGTTGTGAGGATAAAAAAAATAAATAGGGAAGAGGAGAGCTGTTTTTGCCACCTGGAGCTCCATAGAGGGAAAGTGGGATATAAGTTAAGCAAGCAAACAAACAGTCATTAAGAGCAGTACAGTGGTACCTCAAGTTACATATGCTTCAGGTTACAGACTCCTCTAACCCAGAAATAGTACCTCAGGTTAAGAACTTTGCTTCAGGATGAGAACAGAAATCGTGCTCCGGCGGTGCGGTGGCAGCAGGAGGCCCCATTAGCTAAAATGGTGCTTCAGGTTAAGAACAGTTTCAAGTTAAGAATGGACCACCGGAACAAATTAAGTACTTAACCCGAGGTACCACTGTACAGCTATGCTAGGTGTATCTTAAATAACTGGCTAGGTCAGTCAACATGAAATCTTTGAGAGATGCCTGAAAGTCAAAGTGGTGATGTCTGCCGAATCTGTGCCAAAGTGTATGTGGTTAATTCATTTAATCATCACTCTCTGTTCTTGACATACAAACACCTCCTTTGGATACTGGGGTTGAGCCTTAGATGAGTTTTTTCTAAATTACAAGTAATGATATATGGAGTATGTGTGTAATCTTGTGTTTAAATTTAGCTGTCCATTAGTCATAAGCACCCCATATTTTAAAAAAATGTGCATATTTAATAGTAGGTGCTTATGTGTGTGTTGGAAGGCAGAATGCATCTTTTGTAGTTTTCTCCACTCAATAGAGGGACGCAGGTGGTGCTGTGTTCTAAACCACAGAGCCTAGGGCTTGCCGATCAGAAGGTCAGCGGTTCGAATCCCCGCGACGGGGTGAGCTCCCGTTGCTCGGTCACAGCTCCTCCCCACCTAGCAGTTCGAAAGCACATCAAAGTGCAAGTAGATAAATAGGTACCGCTCAGGCGGGAAGGTAAACGGCGTTTCCATGCACTGCTCTGGTATGCCAAAAGTGGCTTAGTCATGCTGGCCACATGACCCGGAAGCTGTCTGTGGACAAACGCTGGCTCCCTTGGCCTATAGAGCGAGATGAGCGCTTTACCTTTAGCACTCAACAGCGCTTGTTAAGCCACAGCTACGAGGTAGGATCATGTTAAAACTGACAGTAATAAGAATGTTAGGATTTGTAGGAGTAATGTATAATTTTATTTATGTTTTCATAAATAGTAGTCTTAGCATTTTGGGGTAAACAATTGCATTATTCACATCAAAATAGCACCACATTGGCTTTTAAATTACACCACCTGTCTGCATGAAAATAATTTTTGGTACAGGAACATACAGACAGCTGCTGCCAATGGTTTTTTTTCTTTGCAGAGAATACTGGCAAAGTGCTGGCTTTTGGCGTAAAATATAAGCTGATCTGTTAGTTTTGTAGCTTTAGGAAGAAATTTTTTGCTTGTAAAATGACTATACTGTATTTGGTTTTGAATTTAACTGATTATAAAAACATCATCTTATGGTAAACAAGGCAAGCTGCTATGTACCAACCAATATGAGACTTGCTCCTATCTTTTCCATTATTTGTAAGTTGTAATCTTATCCTATTAACATTCAGATAGTAGGAATAAATCATCATCATCATCATCATCATCATTGAGATGGGGCATGTTAGGAGCTTCGGGTTCTGTCTTAAAGACTCAATAGCTCCTCAGTATCATGCATATTTGAATTTATAGGAAAAGCATGTGAGTGGGAGAGAGAGGGAGACAGAAAGATAGAAAAAACTATGATTGAGCAGAATAATATAGTGGATGTATGTAAATTTCCACTTTCCTGTTATGTACCGGTACGTAATAATCTATTTCTTCTAAAACACTTTTTGGAGCCTTGAAATATACACAAATTGTTATTATAGTTGCAACTTGCAAATTGTAGTCAAAATGTTTGGTTTTGTAGGACACAATTGGCTTTAATAGCATTTGCTCACCACAACATATGACAGATGTTCAGATTTATTAGCACTAGTGCAACATATTATGAGCAGGAGGTTTGTAATCTTCCTAGACTGTTAACAAAACCATTGTGTTATTGGCCAATAAGATTTGTGCATCTGGCTGACGTAATGTTGCACTCCTGACAATGGTTTAAGTGATATATGTCTGCAGGGCGTAGATAGGGTTCTGGTTTTTGTGCTCCTGCTTTTATAGTATGAGCTGTTTGCAATTCTGAAAATGCATTAGGTCTCTAAAAGGGTTAAGGGATATAGTGCCGCAATTAAAAATACAGCTTGCCAATGAGCTATTTTGTGAGAGTGGTATAAATATAAGATCCGCTCGTCTGGCTCATTTGCAAGCTTTCTTTTTGACTTCTTTCACACAACTGGTGTTTTTGTGTTTAATTTAACAAGAAATGAGTAGTAAATGAAAGCTGCTGCCTGAAATCCCACTGTGAACGTGTTTTGCACTTGGCTCCCCAGTGAAAAGGCAATTTGTGAAATTATGTGATAGAGTAATTAGATGAAGCCTGGGCTTTTGATTGTTGCTATGCTTATGCGGTGAAGGTTTACTAGGGCAGGGATAGGGAGCAGAGGAAAAAAGCCTGATTATTATCCTGCCAAAGTTGGCTCAGGGTTCTTAATTTATTTGTAAACAGAATATTTAGTGACCGCATAGGAAGTAGCAGTAATCACCAGCTCATAAAGAAAGTACAGCAGAGCTTTGGATTTTTACAGAGTGCTCATGTAAAATTTAAGCTGGGAGGCTGAATGCCTGTTAATGTAATTAGGACCTAATTTACCACCCTTTGCACACAGATATATAGTAGTGGCTAGATATTATTCTCTATTTTTATACACATTATATATACCTCAGTGCAGCAGTTCACTGAATAGAACAGGTGTGAGCCCCCCTCAAAACATTCCCCCCTCCCAGTTTGAACCATAAATACACAACAATTTTTAAGGGGAGAATGCTTACCGAAAGGGGGAGAGGTGGGGTGGATTGGGGTGGAGAATGAATGGAAAGAATGTCTGCAAATGAGGCAGTAATGGACAGTTGCCCTTTATGTACTGATGGATTTCTCAATGGTTAAGTAAATTAAAGCAAATGCTAGAAAAATCAATAGGCTTGCAGAGTCTTGGTTGTGCCTCATAGACTTCAGGACAGAATGACAGATGTGGTGCATATGACCCATTTAAGTATTAATGCTTGGGAAATTGCTTCTGCGTGCAAGGTTATAGGCCTAGAAATATTGTTATATTAAATTACAGACAATAATATTTTTAAGTATATGTGCAATTTATATGTTTCAGTTTAGTTGTTCTTATGTGCTACATTTGTCCTGGAAGATTAGTTGCTTAGTTGTGTCTGTGGAACAGTAAATCAAGTTTTAAAATGTTCGTGCTGTGAATTGTCTTCATATAAGCTGTAGTTGGAAGGCGCATGTGTTATACACAATCAGGGCGTACAGGGAATGTGCCAAAACTACATTAACTATATAATTGTATTTCAACCACAATAAATGTACTGTGCATTAGAGTCTTAAACAAGTGTCATGGAACCATGTTTGATGTGTAGCTGCAAAATTAGGGCAAGACATTGCATCAAGTTATTCTGTGTGGATTTCAAAGCAAATCATAATAATAAATAAATGGGGAGGAAACATGCTACATATGGCAGTTAAAATGTGAATTTTGCTGATCCCTACGGAAGTCCTAGGACTTACAGACGGTAGATAAACCTGTTCAAAATATATTACTTTAGACTGCAAATGAGGGGTCACATTATTGACTTCCCTGATATTAAAAAATAATGTCAGCATATAGAAAATAGCACTCCATGTTGGGGAGAACAGTTGGCTAGAATTTTTCTTCCAGACATTTAGTCTTCTATATGCTTTTTTTTCTGGTCTGAAGTCCAGACATACGTTTACCATCTCATTTTGTTGTATGAGGGTAGGGGTAGTACATTTCATATCTAAGTTACTTTGAATCAAATTACCAAGGTATCAGTGATCACAGAATTAGGGACTGGTTCATATCAAACCCAGGATCAACACTTTCTTTTGTGCAACATGCCTGGTGTTGATCAGACTGTGTGTGAATACAGCAACGGTATTTCATTCAGTAACAAATTGTCATGATCGTGAAAACCTCTGCTGTCTGTATTCTGTGTACAGCCCAGCAGATCCTCATGCTTCTCTATATCCTATCCAGCCACATATATGGGTGAAATCATCCTGAGGAAGGAAAAGAAAAGTTTGCATAAGTGAACTGGTTAGTTGCACTGGATGGTGCTAGAAGTAGTTAGTGCATACTTCTCACCTTGGTTGTTGATGAAGTCAGAATTTAATGTCAATTGTATTTTAATTAGTACTTTTTGTCAAGGTTTTAGTTGAGAGTCAATTTTTGACAGAAGTGGCGAAAAGGATATATGAAATAATTAATCTGCTGGTAATGAAATCAAATGCTAAATAGTAGTATAAATAGTAAATTGTCTATTGCATATATGAGTCTTTAGAAGATTTTGAATTAAAATTAAAAAAATTAATTAACAACAACATCCTCCAACTGGTAGCTCCTGTAAAATGATGAAATTGCAAAAAGGGCAGATAATTATTTTGGGGTTCATTTAGAGTATATTTGTGTACAATATTCAGGTTGGATGAGAGAATCATCCTGAAAACTGTCAGGCCTAAACTATGTAATGTGAATCTGAGTGATGACAGAATCTTGTCATTTCCCACATGTACTTTCATTGCTATGGTGACAATAAACAGTGATGAAAGTTATCATGGAAGTTCCCTGTGCTGTAGCAGATAGCCCTTTGTATCTGAATAGCACCAAAATACCTAATAAATAGAAATAATAATTTTGGATACATGGGGCTATTTGCTTCTAACTTAGCTGCACTGTTAACACCTTTGCATCTGTTAGAAAATTACAGTATTGTGGTTATTTATGTGCTATTGAGTGTGTGTGTGTGTATAGTGTATCATAAAATAACTAAAAGGTGTTTGTTTACCAAACAGCATTTTTCTTATGTCTGTGACTTTTTCAGTGTGTTACGTTAGTTTGAATATTAAAGAGCTAGCCAGTTTTCATTTTGTTTTAGATACCACAAATGAGCAAGCACATTAATCAGTGTTTAATTGACAACTGAACTCTTAAAATGCACATGTTTGTAGGAGCCTCACAGACTAGGTCATTTGTTTTTGTCCGTACCATTAAGGTTCAAAGGTCATTGGGCATCCAGAAGCCATTAGCCAGTCACCGTTTTTTTGCTGGGTTCCCATATTGTCAACTCGCTAGTCATCCATGGCAACACACACAAGACATTCTGTCAGTGACTAAGCAGGGAGTCTGTTTTAACTTTCAAATTTCCCATAAAGAGAGTAGATTTTTAAAAGATGCAATAGTACTAATTCTACATTTGAAACACAAGGCATGTTTTTTCCATAGTCATCGAGGTTATACAAAACCATGATACATGTGAAAACAAGTTTTAATTTTTTTTGTCAGCTTTATATCTATATATAGCTTTGTGTTGTATGCCTTCCTTCCTTGCTGCTTTAACGTTTGCAGTTTCACAGCCTCTTGTTCAGTGGAGAGGCAAATGGCACTTCAGACAGAATGGTGTGTTGACTAAAATGTTCTGTGTTTTGTTCTCTCCTTCTCTCATTTTGGGCATTATATTTTCCCACAAAATTGATTGATATTATTTTCCTGTGCTGGTAGAGAACATTTGGCCATAATAAGCTTGTGCTTATTAGAAACAAAGGATAAATGACTTTAGCTGCTGAGTCAATCCACTCAGTTTACATCCCCCCATTCAACCCTAATGTGTCCCAGTCCCATCCCTCACAGTGAAAACATCATCAATTACTTGGCTGACAGGAGTCTGAGACTCTGTGTAAGTTGCTCCTTGGGGGTATTCATCTTGGACCAAAATCCACTGGCACTCAGCAACATTCATCACTTCCACCTACATAAAATGATTGGGTAAACGGTAGGGTGAATTATCAGAGGAAAAGAGTGGAAAAATTGATTTTGAATACATTCAAGCAAGTTACTTTGGCCTTGAATAAGAAAAGAAAAAACCCAGGTGATTTACTAAGCTTCTATTTAGAAACTTCCATTGCAGTTTTAGAAAGTAACTAAACCGGCTTCTTTTCTAAGTGGCAATGAATTTCCATTTTGATACAGCTGCAACATTTATCCAATTAATGGGTTAGAATCTTAGATAAATACATCCAAAACATTTTTAATCAACTAAAATGTGTCCCAATTGATCGGTTAGCAGCTTTCTTTCTTTTTACGTTTATTTGTAATACAAGTATTTATGCAAATTCTCTCCTGTGTAAGAGAAAAAGGAAAGCTTCTTCTAAGATGATGCCTGCTGCAATACATACATGTGTAATGTAAAAGCAAAATGTGCATTCTTTCCCTTAGAGACTCTTTTGTGTGTGTAAATTTATGCAGATTTAATCCATCAATGAAATTATTAATTGACTAAAGCACATTATCAGTGTAAGATATATTGACTAAAACACATTATTATCAATGTAAGCTATATTTAATTAGGGAATCTTCCTGTTTCAATCTTAACAATTCTGTAGAACTGGGCTGTAGTTCTAGACCAGTGAGTGATTGTGTGTGTGTGTGTGTGTGTGTGTGTGTATGTGTCTTTCAGCATTTGAAGTAGAAGTCTTTTATTTGAAAGGCAACAACTTTACTATGAATATGAGATGCTGTTATAATGTTATTTACATTGATGCACATTGTATATTTAATAGAAAGAAATTTTATCCTTTCTGGCAGAAAAGAAATATTTCCAGTGTGCCTTGAAAATTAAAGATTTGAGTAACTCGCCAATTACACTTCCGTAGGCCAGTTGAAGTAAATATGGCTATGTAGCAAAATAAATAGGGAGTACATTATACCCAAAGGCTGAGAACATACATGGGAGGAGATGTCCTATTTAAATCAATAGTGATTGCGCTTTGAATGAAGTTCTTAAACTGACCTTTTAGAAAACATTTTTATCCTTTTTACAATTGGTGGTTTTTGAAAACAGAAGGTTTTTGTTTCTATAGAAACGGGTGGGAATTGAAGTAGGAAGAATGTATAGAGAGGCATGCACCTGGATTCTTTAAACATGTACTGTGGTTGGGTGATTGTCTAAACAAACAGCTTATGCGGAAGGCTTTATCTCAGAACTGGCACATTATCCCACAGTTCTCTTTTCTCGCTGCTCCTCATTGCTAGTTGTATTAGAAGACTTGCAAGTGATAACTTCTGAAATGTTAGTTAAAGGCAGTAGTGCTATAGTAACAAAAATCACTGCATTCTGCAACCTCTGTGCATCAAAACTGTTCTGACACTAGCTTGATTTGAGAGACTTAAAGCATGTGTTGCCAGGCCTTTTGATCTAGGAACTAAATTTGCATTTGGTGTGGAGTTACCAGAATCAATAATTTTAATATTTGAAGAGCAGTAAAAGATGTCAGGTGTAATGCACTCAGGTATGTTTCTCAAATTATTGCTCTGCTAAAAATCTTTCCACTACACACACACACACACACACACACACACACACACACACACACTTTAGCAATGTAAGTGATAATGTTTCACATGGACACATTTCTTTAGGTTTACTGGGCGGAGTTGAATTGATCTTGATGCAACACTAGAAGAAAAGGGTGCTCTTGTCGTTTTTATTTGATGGTAAATGATACACACCTGAGCATAGAAAATAAAAAACTTACTGCAAAATAATGGATGGTTTATAGCACTATAGGGTTGCATAATTGTGAGCCTGAACATAGTATTTTGAAAATGCTTCATGAGCTTGTAAAAGCTACTGGCATGCCAGCATTTGGGCAGGGGGGGAGGAAAGTCTTTGAGGTTCTTCAAACATCGATTAAAAAGGAAATTAAAAAATGCCCCATTCAGTACTGCAAGGCAGTGTCATCACAATGTTGGAAAGCCAACTCACAGCTACTGGGTTATTGCGGGCATTGCTGGCCTTGTCCCTTGGATTACCACTGTGCCACGTGCTCAGTTACACAATGCATAAAGGCGAGGGTTATTTCTAGGACAGATAATTGAACATTAATACTCGTTGACATTGTCGTAGGAATGATATGTCAACCTGACAGGGCCTATGTGCTTACATCTTCTGATTGGCTGCAGACGAAGGGTATGTTTGTCACATCAGACCTGAGGCCTCACTGCAGTAGAGCCAAAAATGATACAGCCATTAATCATCAGCTGCCATCTTGGGCTAAGATACCTTCTATGAAGCATTTATCATGTGCTGGTTTTTTGGTTTTTTTTTAATGTATAAAGAACCAAAATCCTGGCTTGCAAAAAATATATCATTTCAATAATTTATAGCACCATGATATGAACAATGTATACTTTTTTTAAGGTACATGTTTCATACCATATTTTCTGAAGATGGATGTCCTCTCCTGGAATTCCAGTGCCTAGATAGAAGTTATGCATTCCAGTGATTATGTATCAAGAAGGCATTGCTGAGGGCTGACATGCACAAAAAACCTAAAATAGAAGTTGCATTCTTGCAGTGAACTTTTTTTTTTAATCAATTACCCAAACTGCCAATCAGCTACTCTAGGGCAGGCCATTGTTTGCAAATGATAGTTATGTACTCTTCACAATCTTTCCTCTCAAAATTACACCAGCAGTTATTTTTAGTATAATTTCTAAAACATCTTTAATTACTAAATCCAGTACCGCCTTATCAGATTTCTGCCGTTGCTCTTGCTGAAGACGTACCCTTCAGAGAAATGAAGAACAGCCTGGGAACAATTACAAAAGCCTCTGGCAAGTCTCCATATTACATACTTTAAACAGGACATTGGTAATTACACAGGTATAGGTTTGCCACTTTGCCCTGTAAAAAATTTTGCCCTATAAAATTGTTTATATATGGGGCCCCTGAGAACATCCATTATCACATTTTGGTTAACATCACAGATTTTTAAAAAACAATAAAACCCAGTAGCACTGCAGTCATATAGGCTTTCCTCTGCAATATTCTGGTTTGTTCTTTGTTATTCAAATAACTCATGAAGCAGTGTGTGTGAGAGAGTGATTTTTATAAAATGCATATACACTGTTCATCAGTTGGCATCATCAAAATGATATAAGTTTCCATTTTTGTTTAATTGGAGCTATGCAAGGAACAAGCCCAAAAGTTCCTGGTCCTTTTTATTTTGAGACTTGTTAGTACAGATACTTTAGTCTGTAAATACATTCATTTAGGTCTTTGTAAATGAAAAGTGAACTGCTATCCAAAAGAAAAAGGCAGCACAGGCCCCTTTTCAGCCTAGTATTGACCAACTAAATTAATTGATTATGTGTTTTTATCTTCATGCATTTTTAATGGCCATCATATCATAAATGTGCTGAAAGCTACATTATGTCTAAATGCTTTCCCTTCAAAATCCATTGATTTGTCCCCTCTCTGTCTCTCTCTTTTAAATTGGAACTTGCCTGGGCTTATATGCTTTTTCTCCCTTACTGCAAGCCATTTGGGATAGGGTATACTTTTTGCTCGGTCCCAGCGCCTGCCAACCTAGCAGTTCGAAAGCACCTCTGGGTGCAAGTAGATAAATAGGGACCGCTTACCAGCGGGAAGGTAAACGGCGTTTCCGTGTGCGGCTCTGGCTCGCCAGAGCAGCGATGTCACGCTGGCCACGTGACCCGGAAGTGTCTCCGGACAGCGCTGGCCCCTGGCCTCTTAAGTGAGATGGGCGCACAACCCCAGAGTCTGTCAAGACTGGCCCGTACGGGCAGGGGTACCTTTACCTTTACTTTATACTTTTTTGCCTTTTGTTTGCAGATTCTCCAGTTACCTTCCCCAAACTGTTGAAAAGACTGCCTGTATGTGCATGAGGTATAGCTTCTTTTGTCTTGTAAGTGCAGTGAAACAGCTTCAAATGAGATGACTATCAATGCATTTACTCAGAAATGATTCCATTTCACTTTAGGAATGTGCTTCACATACCTCAAGGTGTCCCACTGAATACCAACCTCTATGGGGAGCTCTGCTAAATATAAAGGGGTGTGTTTGTGGGCTTAAATTTAATTTGTCTAAGCCAAATAGCAGAGAGCAGTGCACTGTGAAAAGTCCCAGTGAAGCATTCCAAGTAAATGAGGTGTTTGGGTCTATCCCTTAGAACTTCACAGCAAATTTTTATTTCTGGTGCCTTCAGCACCAAAGAAGTCCCGTAACTCATCCTTATTTTAAACTTGCATTCAGATTCCAAACACAAATTCCACGGAAGTCAATAGGACTTGCTTCCACATGTCTTTATGAAAACAGTGTTGAGTTGTCTAACATCAACATAAAGTTCAGTGGGACTTAAATTTCTGCTTTAAGGGCACAACAGGGGTAGGGAATGTTTTCTAGCCCAAGGGCCACAGTCACATCTAGGCACCCTTCAGTGGGCCAGTGGGCCAGAGATGGGCATTGCCAGATGCAAAAGTGGGTGGAGCAACAAATGTAAATTTGAACCTTTGCACAATAGAGTAGTTTCTACACACACACACACACACACACACACACATCTCTCCTCCATCCAGATAAGCAAAGAGACATCAGAGTTCAAGAACAAATTCCAGAGAGGCAAAAACACTCAAGGAGGGTGTAAGCAAGACTGGCGAGGGGTGTGGCTTGGGAAAAGAGGACATGCTTTGGGCCAGATAGAGATGCTTGGAGGGCTGCATTTGGACCTTGAGGTTCCACTCTCCTGGAATATAGAATTGTAACCTCAGGGTTATAGCTACAGAGCACTTTGAAAAATAATAATGCTAATGTATGTTTTAGCTATCTGGATGCAAGGCAACACTTATCCTACAACCCATCTTTTCACATGCCAATTTTGTTGATCAAAATGAGTCAGCACAAGTTTGAAATATATATACTTCAAAGTGTTGATCAACTATTAGTTACATTAATTATTGGGCATTGTTCCACAGCAGTTAATATGAGGATTGGAAAACTGATGAAACTGCATGCGGATCTGGGAAAAGAATCCAGTTTCCCAGATGTTGTAGACCCTTGGACCAAAACTACACATGAGTTTAAATGGGTTTTAAAAAAATTCTTAAAGGTGGGAGGAGAAATCGCTGCTGCAATGGGTGGGAAGGGGAGCTGAACCATTCTCTCCCACTACTCCCTAATAATAATAGTAGCAGCTATTTTCCCCCATCCAAGTACTAACCAAGCATGACCCTCCTTAGCTTCCGAGATCAGATGAGATCAGGTGTGTTCAGGGTAGTATGGCCATAAACAGCACCAGCAATTTCTATTTTGAACGTACACATTAAAGGTAATAACACATTTAACATTGTGTCTAGTTTGGCTCTCATCTGCAGTTCCTTGCAAAAAGGCCTAAGGTGTGCTCTAGGCATGACCACATCATTTCCCTTTCCTGCTACTGCCAGAGTAGTCACTGAATAAAGAAGCTGGGAAGTAACTCAGAGATCATCTAGTTCAACCTCCTGCCAGTGTAGGAAACACACTACAGTGGTGCCTTGCAAGACGAAAAGAATCCGTTCCGCGAGTCTCTTCATCTAGCGGTTTTTTCGTCTTGCGAAGCAAGCCCATTGACGGCTTAGCGGATTAGCGCTATTAGCGGTTTAGCGGCTTATCGGTTTAGCGGCTTAGAAAAAGGGGGGGGGGAGGAAAAAAAACCTGCAGGAACTCGCAAGACATTTTTGTCTTGCAAAGCAAGCCCATAGGGAAATTCGTTTTGCGAAGCACCTCCAAAACTGAAAACCCTTTCGTCTAGCGAGTTTTCCGTCTTGCGAGGCATTCGTCTTGCGGGGCACCACTGTACTACAGAGTGCCTGATAAGTTGCCATCCAGCCTCTGTTTAAAAACCTCAACTTGCCAACTTATGAGGCAGCCTGTTCCAGAGTCTGAACAGCTTTTACTAAAATGAAGTTCTAATTAAATTATCCTAAATAATTTTTCTTCTGACGTACCAGGAGAATAATTCTGTCAAGAAAGAGGAATAAGTTTAGTCTGGTATGACTTCCTATTGAGAAACCAAGGTTGACTCTTCGCAATCACATGGTTTCCCCCCTCTATGCTCACAGAAGGGCTGTTTAATTATTTGTTCTAAATAATAATAATAATAATAATAATAATAATAATAATAATTTTATTATTTATACCCCACCCATCTGACTGGGTTTCCCCAGCCACTCTGGGTGGCTTACAGCACATAAGAAATTGTGAAACATTGACATTAAAAAATTCCCAATACAGGGTTGCTTTCAGATGTTCTAAATCTTTCCACAGAGGCACACGTCCAGTGAGGGTCTCAAAAATCACCCCAGAAATCTGTCTGAAGTTATCTGTGTAAGGTTGTAAGTTTAGACAAGAGTTGGAATCTGAGCAGTAGGAGAAATGGCAAGTCGGCCAAAGACTATGGCCGAAGACTGTGGAGTGTGTGACGTACACGTGTGTGGCAACACACCATTGCTGTCATGGTGAGATCAAATGCGGGAGAAGCTTCCAGTCTTTCTTGCACTGCAGTACAAAGACCTGCATTTCTCCCTGCCCTTCCTCCTTGCCTCACCCTTACTCTGGATGCTTCAAGTTCTTGGACTGCATAAAATGTACTAATTTCTAATGTGGATATTGCAGTAAAGTGATTTTTTCGAGGGGGCGCTGAAACAACTCCTTGCCAAGGGCACGGGGACCCTAGGTTCGCCTTTCGGCATATTGGTGTTCAGCCGACTGGTCAATATTTGTCTAGAACCCCCTTTCTTTGAAGGTGGGAACATTTCTCTGTCTTCAGCCTCATATCACCACCTGTTCTCCAAGAATCTTTGAAAAAATCTAGACAGAAGCTCTGAGATTGCTTCTGTAAATTCATTTAGTGTCCTAGTATGCAATTTGTGAGACTCAGAAGACTTTTTAGAGTGTCTGGGTGTTCCCATACCATCACTTTACCTAACATGGCTTATAACTCCCTCCCTTCATCATTTGGTCTACTTTTTTGCCAGGTCAAACACAATTACCCTTGTAGGAAAAGGCTGAGCCATAGCAGGAGTCTAGCAGTTATGTCTTCTGTCACGCCTTAACATTTCTCTATCCTCTATGCAGCAAACATACCACTCCTTGTTCTTCATTTTGCTCTTTAAGAAACCAAACCCTTTTCGTTTTTGACATCTTGTGGGAGCTCTTGGGTTTATTCTGTGCTTTAGCCCTCCTGGCACTTTCCAAGCTCTGGCTGCTCTTCTGGCCTTGGTGGTTTATGCCTCCAACTTCGTATTTATGCTGCTTTAAATCTGAGTTCGAGACCTGCTTGTTCCTCCACTCCAGCTTCTTTAAAGGTAAAGGGCCCCTGACCATTAGGTCCAGTTGTGACCAACTCTGGGGTTGCGGTGCTCATCTCGCTTTATTGGCCGAGGGAGCCGGCATACAGCTTCCGGGTCATGTGGCCAGCATGACTAAGCCACTTCTGGCGAAACCAGAGCAGCGCACGGAAACGCCGTTTAACTTCCCGCCGGAGCGGCACCTATTTATCTACTTGCACTTTGACGTACTTTCGAACTGCTAGGTGGGCAGGAGCTTGGACCGAGCAACGGGAGCTCACCCCGTCGCAGGGATTTGAACCACCAACCTTCTGATCGGCAAGTGCTAGGCTCTGTGGTTTAACCCACAGCGCCACCCGCGTCCATCCACCTTCTTTAGGTGCCTCCAATTTTCTTTGCTCACTGGAATGGTTTGCAGTTTTGCTTTTCAGCATCTCACTTTTTAAAAATTCGTGCCCATCTTGAACTCCTTCCTCAAGTATTTCTGCCCATTGCTTCCAATAGTTCTTTAAAACTTGTTGAAATCATCTTTACTAAAGACCAGAGTGCATATCAAACTTAACCCAGCTTCCCCTTTCCTGAGTATCATGACTCCCAGTTACAGCTCTTATTAAAAAGGCGGTCTCCACTAAGAAAGAGGGGCACTTTTATTGACCCCTTTCAAAGAATACCATTATCATTATCAAGAAATGTTTAAGACCGTGGGAACAAACTAGTACTTCCCCAATTCAACTAACAAAAAATCCTTTTGGTTTGACATGGAATGCTTTCCATGTTCACTGAAGCACCAACATGCTGGGATATTGCAGTTCTTATTTAAGCAATATTGATATGATATGGTATGGTATTCCATTCTGTGTTCCCACAGAGTGGCTAGAGGCGGGTGGTAGAAATCACTTTGTACAAACTACCATTTTTTTTCCTTTTGCAGTTCCTTTGGCCTACATGCCTGTAAAGGGTACAGCAGCTCTTTGTGAAGCACCCATCCCTGCTAGTATAATGTGGTCCTTGGAGCTACTTCACAGATTTTGCAACAGTGATATTAAAGCTGTAGGAAATACATAAAGTATGAAGGATAAACTTGTGTCTTTGGACTGAGAGCTAGGGTCTGTGGCCAATCAGAAGTACCAAGTGTGTGACCTCAAGCATTTAGGAAGTTTGTTTTCCTTTTACATATTTCCTGTAAGAAACACCAGAGTAATACTGGCATAGCTCTGGCAAACACAATTGTCCTGGCTCAAGTGTGAAGCGGCCTTTGATGTGAGTCAATGAATCTCTGAAAACAGTGTGAATAAACATCAGGGGCTTGGGTACTGCTGATGATATGAAAATGAATTCCACAAGCATAATGTCCATTTGGAAGTTATTTGTATAGATAAATTGTTGGGCAGGACGAAGCAGGAGTTTATACTGCATTCACCTTGCAATGAAAACAAGGTCCACTCTTTGGGGAAGATGCATTTTAATACAAGGTGCTTCCAGTCCTTGAGCATATCCTTCCTTTCACCTATGACTTTATTCCTCAAAAAAGGGTGTTTTAAAAAATAACTTTGCCAGATAAGAATACGATAATATTCTCCTGTAGGCTGTTGTCAGGGGGAGGGGGGTTCATTAAAAAGTAGTTATTTCCATTATGCACCATTATTTTTCATCTTTATTGCTTATCTATAGTTTTCATTGCACTTTTGATGGCATGCTTGGTCAGAAAAGGTGAGGAAGAATGTGAGTACACTTGGCTCCTGTTAGTGCCTACTAGCTGTGCTTGAATCCTTGTCCCCATAGATTTTAATGTCCCTGCAGACTGCTGGCAGCCTGCTTCCAGCTGTGGCAGGCATGATGCAGTGAATTGCTTTTGAATGTTCTTTACTCAAATAGGCAGTAATTACAAGCTTAAAGAGGTTTAGTGGTCCAGTAAACTACATAATCACCCCTGAATTAGCCTGGGCTCATCAGTTGCAGTCCAGCAAGCTCAAGACTGCTGTTTGTATGCAGTCTTTATCACATAGCAACCTGAGCAGCAGGTGTGGAACAGCAAGAATCCCCCATAAACACAACTGTCTACTGGGGACAATGATCTCTAATGAGATGAGGCTACACCATCACTGTAATTTAAGTGGGAAAATAAACGCCAGAGAATGTGTTCCAGCTCCAAGCAAGATTCCTTGGGCACAGTGGGAACAGGATTGCTGCTTTCTCTGTGATGGAAGATTCTGCGCCCCCCTCCCCAAGTTGCTAGATATTTAACTCTCTCTTTTTCTTTTTAAATGATGTTTTATGTATGTTACCCTTCATCAAAGAGAGGTGGTGAATATTTAATTGTGGGCAGAGCAGTTGTACTGTTTGAGGGTTTGTAATGATGCCAGCAGACAAAAGTTTCAAAATAGCTCCTGAAATTCTTCAACCTCTTCTGATTTTCCTAAAAAAATTTTGCATGCTCCTTCCTTCCTTCCTTCCTTCCTTCCTTCCTAAACCCTTTTTATACTGTTACATGGCTAAACTTAGGAGCCCTTAAACCATTTTTCCTAGAATACAAATATGTCAGAATCAGAAAAAGTGTTTATTTATTAACATTTCAAATGGTGCCAGAATATTCCTCTGCCTATGGCACGTGCACCAGGAAGTGGGTACATGGCAAAAATCAGCTACCCCAATTTGCATTAGCAAATGCACTTCCCTCTAAGGCAGAGCTTCTACTGGATACAGACCAATGTTCCCACCCCCCCCATGTGTATTTACTTTGCTTATTTAAAATATTTATTAATCGCCTTTCATCAAAAGATTCCAGAGCAGTGTGAAAAAGTTTGCGTACAAACTAAATATCATTTAAAGCAAACAACGAAACATAACAATATGCAATATGCAATAAGACAAAAACGAATTTAAACTGAAACAACTAAAGACCAAAGCAGAACAAGCAAAATCACCCAAAATGCCTAGTTAAATAGGAAAACCTTCACCTGGCACTGAAAAGTTGCCTTTTGAGGGAAGAAATTCCAGAATTCAGGGTGCTACTGCACAAAATGCTGTCTCCATTGTAGCAGCATAATGTATCTCCAGTGGTGTCTGATGCCCATTGGGACTAGTGGCTCAGAAGGTAGGAAGACCAACAGGAGCCAGAGCAGTGCTAGGCAGAGCCAACTAGTTCTGGTTGGTTCCCATCCTCATCCCTGTTGAGTTCATAGAGTCACAAAATCTTAGAATTGTAGAGTTGGAAGGGACCATGAGGGTCATCTAGTTGAACCCCCTGCAATGCAGGAATCTTTTGCCCAATTTGGGGCTTGAACGCATGACCCTGAGATTAAGCGTCTCATGCTCTACTGACTGAGCTATTCTAAGGAATACTTCTGAAATGAAGAAAGAAGCAAATGGCATGCACTTCCATTCCCTGGACTCATAGGTGCCAACTCCCTGTGGCCCAGGGTGCCTGAGCAACCACAAAATTCCCCATGAATGGGCTAGGCACCCACAAATTTCGGTGCCAGGGCCATGCACACTTCATGGCACCTGTGGCCCCGGGCACCCACCATTGCGGGGCCAAGTTGGCATTCCAGCCTGGACTTGTTGTTAAGTAGAAGGGCAAGCAAGTGGTAGCACACTGAGGGCAGACTAAGGTTGGAGGGGGTGTTTGCCCTGATGGACCTGTCTTCGCTGTTCATTTACTAATTGTTTTATTTATTATGTTTCTATCGCCTCTTTTTTCCCAAGGAGCTCAAAGTGGCATCCATGGTTCTCCCCCTCCTCAACTAATCCCTACTACAACTCCGTGAGGTAGAGCAGGCTGAAAGGCAGCTTCATGGCCAGCCTTGCTGTAGCTCTTCAGATATGAACAGGATGATTTGGGGGAGAGGCGTTCTTTTAGATATTTAGATCCCAAGCCAAATGGGCTTTGAAGATGAGAAGGTAGCTACTGCAGATCTTTCAAGAGAGGTGTAATATGAACAACTCTGTGTATACAAGTCAAAACTCTAGCAACTGAGTTCTGCTGTAGCTGGTGCTTCCAGGTCATCTTTAAGGGCAGTCCCACACATAATGCATTACGTAATCCATCCATGTTGGAAGAAATGAAGCGGTTCTGATGTCAGAAACTTGCATTTGTCCGTCACAAGGAAGGAGGAAACTAATGAATTGGAGAATTTGTCCATATTGGATTTCACACTTCTTTGAAGTCTCTCAGCCCCACTCACCTCACAGAGTGTTTGTTGTGGAGGAGGAAGGGAAAGGAGAATGTTAGCCGCTTTGAGACTCCTTCGGGTAGTGATAAAACGGGATATCAAATCCAAACTCTTCTTCTTCTTCTTCTTTATGCCATCCATGTTTCCTTTTTAAGCCTGTGATTGTATTTTCTGCACATAAACCAGTTGAACTGAGTGCACACCCTTATCCTTAGGTTCCTGTAATCTTGTTGCCCAATGAGGCATGCCCAAGAGCTTGTTACCCAAGAAGGAAACTTGAAATACTCAGCAAAGAATAGAGTTGGACGGAAAGCAGAGAAAAATAAACAGAAGCTAGTGAAAAGGGAGGGCTATGGCCCATGCTGCTATTTTACCAAAGATGGTGATGCATATCCAAGACTACCTGCTTAAAAACTGTTTAAATGAGATAAAACATTGTAGTATTAGCAAAGAACTAGACTTCAGTTATGAAATATTTGCCTCAACAAATCTGTCTCAGACTTTGACTAAAACCAGTACAGATGCTTTTATGGAATTAAGTTGCTCTGTGAATTTTTACTTTTATAGCAGTTAAGGGCCTCTTCAGTTTTAGTTTGGGGAAGGACAGTTTCCTTCTGTATATTTTTATTAATATCTTTCAAGGTCCCAAGGTAGCTTTCTTTTGAAAAAACTTGGTTTAATTAAACACTCAGTTTAAACTCATTTTAATAGCAGGTTTAATTGGACTGGAAGATCAGTAACACGATTGCTAGTCTCTTGCATATAATCTCTATTTTTGTACTACGATACAAATATAATTTCTCATGTCCTTTAGGTGCACTTCTCCAATACACCAGACTAATACACTTTATGTACAGACTATTCCACTGGAAACCCTTGGATTCCTTGTTATTAGTAAAGCGTCATAAAACTTGAATCTCAGAAAGGGAAGGTTCATCACTGAGCTGTATTATATAATAAAATGTTAAATCTAATATGTAGTGCAATTACTGTGATACTGGATTAACAAAATATGGTGTGTCACTTAATGCTTAGGTAGTTAAATGCTTTTCAAATACCGTATTTTTCGCTCTATTGGATGCACCGGACCACAGGACACACCTAGTTTTTAGAGGGGGAAATCAAGGAAAAAAATATTATTCCCCCCCAGCCCCAAAGAGCAACGGACAGGCTGGAGGGGCGCACAAGGCTAAAGGGGAAGGCTAAAGAGGAAGCCAGGGCAGCGAGCAGGGGCCTCCCGCGGCTGGAGAGGTTGCGCAAGGCTTTTCTACAAGGAGGGAGAAGGGACTGAAGCGGCCAGTCAGTCCCTTCTCCCCCCTGGGGAAAAGCCCGCAAGAGCCGTGTGAAGCTTGTGTGGGGCTCTTGGGGGCTTTTCCTGCCTGCCTCCCCCCTGCATTCGCTCCATAGGACACACAGACTTTTCCCCTTAGTTTTTAAGACGGAAAAAGTGTGTCCTATGGTGCGAAAAGTACGGTACTTCACAAGTCACATAGCACAGGAAAATGCCAATCAGGTTTCAACACATGGGGGCTTGATACAAAGTCAGTTGTAGTAACTGAAAAGGCTCCATCTTGATTTCAGATCATCTGAAACTGTTCAGATGATTAAAGCAATCGCATAATAAACCAATTTGTAACGTGATACAGATTGCAGTCTTAGGGCAAAAGCAGCCCTCTTTAAGTTTTTTCTCATGAACTACACTTTACAGTCAGAGACAAAATGTTGGGTGCAGAGAAGTTCTTCTTTCATTCATCGTCCTTTGTCTTTCCCCCTCTATATACACAGCTAGCAAGCTAGTCTGTCAAACAACAACAACAACAACAACAACAACAACAACAACAATAGGGAGATTCAAGGCAGTATTTTCTAGCATCTTCATGAGATCAGCTGAGCTAATTTTCACAAATGATAGTATGTTTTTCAAGAATGATACCTGCTGCAATTCAGGGCTAGTCCAATACATTTGTTGCCTGACTACCCACAATGGCCATGTTCTGCCTCCACTGTTGGAGGGGGTGCCTCTGAATAAATGCCCCTTGCTGGGAATCACAAGTGGGGAGAGTGCTGTTGCACTCAGGTTCTGTTTGCAGGCTTCCAATGGGCATCTGGTTGGGTAAAGGTAAAGGGAGGTCCAGTCATGGCCGACTCTGGGGTTGCGGCGCTCATCTCGCTTTATTGGCCGAGGGAGCTGGCGTACAGCTTCCAGGTCATGTGGCCAGCATGACTAAGCTGCTTCTGGCGAACCAGAGCAGTGCACGGAAACGCCGTTTACCTTCCTGCTGGAGCGGTACCTACTTATCTACTTGCACTTTGGCCTGCTTTCGAACTGCTAGGTTGGCAGGAGCTGGGACCGAGCAATGGAAGCTCACCCCGTCGCAGGGATTCGAACCGCCGACCTTCTGATCGGCAAGTCCTAGGCTCTGTGGTTTAACCCACAGCACCACCTGCGTCCCCCAAATGGTTGGATACTGAGAGTCTAACAGGATGCTGGACTACATGGGTCTTTGGCTGGATCCAGCAGGGCTCTTATTGTGTTCTTATGAAGGGAGTTGAATGAAAATGGTTGTAGAAATGTCTTTGACTCACTGGACGTGTTTATGTGGTTTATAATAGAAGTAGGTTTCTGCAAGACTATGTGAGCTCAACCTTTAAGTTTACTGGCTCTACTCTGCCCCACTTGGTGCATCCTCTTGCTGGAGGCATCGCATGAGAGATTCTGTTGTTCTGATTAGCAAGCTGAAAGGAAGATGTCAATTCATTGCTGCATTCCTTTGTCTCTTGAAAGCAACAGTATTCCATCAGGGATCACTCCCTGCTATGGGTATGGTACTGGAGTCTGGCATGTGTGTGCACACTGGCCATGGAGCAGCGTCTTTTTGGTATGCTGCTGGTGCCTACTTCATGGAATGCACTCACTTAAGGAGGGCTGCTTGCTATCAACACAGAGTGTATTTAGATGCTTGGCTAAAGCCTGACAGCTGACCATTTGTTTGGCTTCACCCTCTTGCTGCTGCAGTGGGGCTGTGCCTACTGATCAGCCTGCTGAGTGAATTGCCTTGTTGGGGCTGCATTTGGTTGCATATGTCACCCCAGCCTCTATTTATGTTGTTGTCCATTTGTCTGTCTGTTTATTGCTTTGAAATTTCATAGTTATTCACTGGTTTTGAATTGTTAGACACTTTGGCCACGAGACAGCAAGGATATAAATAAAATAAATAAAAAACTTTCTCCTGGATGGACAGTTTATTCTCTTCTAAGAACAGAATTAATTGCACATCTTCTTAATGGATCGTCTTTGATCTACATGGCCAGGATCACAGCATAATATAATGTGCATCTTGCAGGCCTTTCAGTATACTGGCTTGTGTGGGTGGGGGTCAGGGGGGAGAACAGCAAGCTGTGGTTTCAACTGCCTTTTTCTTTATAGGTTTTTCTCATGAAATGATGCTAATTGAAAATTAAGAAAGCAGGCTGAAATCTTAAGAATCTTAAGAAAGCAGGCTGAAATGACTTCACTTACAGTGTTCCAAACGTTTTTGGCTACTTTGCCACTGCAGTTGCTCCAGTTGTTCTTTTTGATTCCAGCATGTGTGGGGATGCAAGGACTCTACTACTATAAATTCAAGCTATGTTCTTAGACTACACCATGCCCTGCTTTTGTAATGCAAATGAGAGGCACAAAGTGTCTCTTTGATAATATGCAGTCAGGAGACAGAAAAGGTTTCACTCAAACAGTAAAAGTAATTCATAAAGCTGAAAAGAGGAGTAAGAAAGCATTGTGATGTTTCTAAAAACGCCATAAATGTATTTTGTATCAACATAATTTTGACTATTTACACACTCCAAATGCAAAGCCCATGAAGAAAATTGTTACCTTATTTTTGCTTTGTAGAGCAAAAGAAGTTTTGATTAAGCAGGATGAAAATTTACATTGATTTTCAAAATAGCATGCTTCAAATTTGTGAACACCTAGTTTTAATTGAACACAGAACACTAGTCAGTTAATGTTAATATTTGCAATGTTGCTGAAACAGCAGCATTCAAACAAGAGAATTAGGGAGGAAGGAGAACCATTTTAACTTTTTATAATTATGTATACTTCAGAATCCTAATTGGGGATGCAGGCTGTGATAGGAGGTAACAAGACATGTAACAAAAATCTCCAAACCATATTCTAGGAATGTGTTAAGTTTATTGTGGGCAAGGCAGAACTCTTAGAAAAAATGCTACTACTAATCGCTCCTCCCCACCATATCCCGTACATTGCTTCAATGAAGGGCTTTCCTTTTTTTTTTTTTTACATTTTCCAGTCCTGCTCATCTTAGGTCGCTTGTTCCAATGCTTGCTTTCATTCTTTTAAACTACAACTTGCAGCTCCTTTTTGTTTTTTCAGCTTGGGCAAAGAAGCCGCTCCGTGCCAAAAAGGAATTATTAACCTAGAGTCTGAAAGGAGATAACTTAGTCTGATTTTATCATAGCAACAGTTTTCCCATGGACTGGCTTGCAAATATTCTATAGCCATAACGATGAGGCATTGCGCTGGGCAAGATATTAGGTCTGGGAATGTTATTGCCACTTGGTTATCAAGATGGAAAAGATAATATATCACTATCCTAAAATGCACATTTGCTGGAAAATTTTGTGAAAGGAGTGCATTTGGAGAAACAGTGGGATAAAGATATAAGTCTGAATATAGCCCTGCTGCATTTTTACTGTTTGCTGCTTTGCTTATTGATTATAGTAAAGTGTTGGGGCGGGAGGCGGATTAGACCAAATAACCACACTGTTTAAAAATGCCTTCATGTCAAGATAGCAATTCCTTAAGTAATAGTATTAAACTGCAAAAATAATGCATAGTAGAAAATTACACTTTTCTGTCACTTTGATTTCTTTATTAGTGTTAAAATTACTGCTGTAATTCAGAATGCTCTGGCGGATGGCATAAGGGCTTTATGTTGCAGAACAGAAATGAAAGCATTGAGCGCAAATAGTAGTTGCCCCCTACTACTTCAGTGGCACTGAGCAGGAAGGCAGAGAAGGTTTTGCTTTCCCTGTTCCTTAAGTCTCTCATAGGCTACCTTGGAGAACCGGAACACCCGCCTTATCTGCATATTGTTGGGAAATTACGTTAATGTAGTTTTTATTTGGGCAATCACTGAGTGGCTTGAAATATAGTCATACAGCTGCAACTGAGGCCAAATGCAAAATATATATTTTTTCTTATTCATGATTAAAAGATCAGGAGTATTCAGAGGGCTAATGCTTCGCTCTCTTATTCCTCCCTCCCCCATGCAAATTTTCCATCCCCTTTTCCATAGTACAGCATAGTATGGGCAACTCCCTATTTGCACAGGGGTTACATTCAGAAGCACCTCACATTTAAATGAAATGGTGTATATTTCAAACACCATTGGAAAAGCTTGCAAATACCCTCTACACCTCAGGAAGCCCTTGGAAACCCCTTAAAAAACCCCAGCAGTATTACCAGACACCAAACTCCACTGAACTTCACAACAATCGCTTGTTCCCTCTAAACCCCCATGCTCAAACTCCAACTCTCCATAGGCCTCAATGGTCAGTGTAAGGCTTGTGGGATTGCCAGGTGCTGCTTTTGGACCTTTTTTTTTTTCCTTTCTGTGCTCTTTTAGGACTGTTTTTGCCATGTGTAAATTGGTTGTTGCCTGTATAGCTAACATGGAAAAGGGAAGGAAGGGGGAAATTTGCATGTGAGGAGGGAGGGATTACCTCTGTTTTTCAAATTCTAGTTAAATGTTGGCCATTGTTGTTATGTTATGTTATGTTATGTTATGTTATGTTATGTTATGTTATGTTTTATGTTTGTTTGTTTAAAGGCTGAATGAATATTTATTTACAGTATTTATAGGACACTATATAACAGAGATATTGGGATGGCTTACAACTATAATGAAATCTCTGGGGTGCCACCACTAAAAAGGCTTTCTCTTCCATAGCAATCTATTGCACCTCATTTGTTGGGGGCACTTGGGAAAAGGGTATCAATTGCAGTTGGTATCTTTAATATTGCTTTCCAACATACATTAATATAATCAGGCTGTAATTATCTCAATTCTCCCTGGATCTTTTTTCTTAAAAAAATGTGTTAAATTAACCATTTTGCAATCCTCAGGTATGGAGGATGACCTTAGGGACTAGTTACATATTTTTGTTAAAATTTCAGCAATTTTACATTTCAGTTATTTAAGAACTCTTTGAGGGATCCAGTAATTTTTTTCCAGTTTTAAATTTGTCAATAATGCCTTGAACCTCATCTTCTGTCATCACTATTTGTTTCAGTTCCTCATACTTTTCCTAAGTTAGCTCAGGCACTGTGAAGACAGATGTGAAGAATTCATTTAGCTTCTCTCTGCAGTCCTGTAGCCTTTGACTTCCTTGACACCCAAAGATTTGATATCAGTTGTGGGGCAAGTAAATAGTTAAAGGTAAAGGTACCCCTGCCCATACGGGCCAGTCTTGACAGACTCTAGGGTTGTGCGCCCATCTCACTTAAGAGGCCGGGGGCCAGCACTGTCCACAGACACTTCCGGGTCACGTGGCCAGCGTGACGAAGCTGCTCTAGCGAACCGGCACCAGAGCAGCACACGGAAACGCCGTTTACCTTCCCGCTATAAAGCGGTACCTATTTATCTACTTGCACTTAAGGGTGCTTTCGAACTGCTAGGTGGGCAGGAGCTGGGACCGAAAGACGGGAGCTCACCCCGCCGCGGGGATTCGAACCGCCGACCTTCTGATTGGCAAGTCCTAGGCACTGAGGTTTTACCCACAGCGCCACCCGCGTCCCACGCAAGTAAATACATGGCTGCAAAGCAACAACTGGGAGTATTGTAGTGTGTTTCTGCTAGTTCCTTGGCAGGTGGCAGTTTGTGTTAAACTCCTTTTAAAAATTTTAATAAATGCAAGACCCACTAGGATTGGTTCCACTCAAGAGCTTACCCCCACTCCCAGTCTTTCCTTTGAAGTTTGGTCACCTGACATCATGGTGACATCAGTGGGACAATCTCCCAAGAATTCCATTAGTCTCTGAAGGCAGACCAGCATAGTACAGACACAACACTGCACCATGGTTAATGTTGAACAGGGAAGGGACATCAGGAATCTGACATCAGGAATCACAAGACAGAGAAACCAGTAGGAGAACACTTCAATCTCCCAGGACATTCTATACAAGATCTCAAAACAGCTGTCACATTACAAAAGAATTTCAGAAATAGACTGGAAAGAGAAGTTGCTGAATTGCAACTTATTACCAAACTTAAAACCATGGAGAGACCTGATCTGAATAGAGACATTGGATTCTTATCTCATTATACATGGTAAAGCTATTTTTAGCCATCTCACCCCTTGCTTTTTCCTGTAAGACCAGTTGCAGCCGTTAACATTCGTCAACAGGTTTACCACACCTATCAGCCAATCACCCATTCCCACCCCCCTTCTGAGTAATACCCCTCCCCACCCTCTCACTATATATAAGGGTCTGGTGACTTCTGTTTCAATGTATCTGAAGAAGTGTGCATGAACACGAAAGCTCATACCAATAACAAACTTAGTTGGTCTCTAAGGTGCTACTGGAAGGAATTTTTTTATTTTGTTTTGACTACAGCAGACCAACACGGCTACCTACCTGTAAAGGGGAGGGACTGTGAATTTATCCAGGAAAGAGAAGATGCTCTCGATATGTTAGCCATGGTTAAGATAATTGGAAAACTTAATAGCAGTCAATAGAATATTCAAGTAGAATATTGAGGTGAGCTGTGATGGCTTTCTTTTCTGGAAAATCCTCTTTTCGAATCTTGCCTCTGCCATGACCTCACTAAGTGTGTTGGAGGCTAGTAGTTATCAGTTTTATTTCCCCTTCTGCAATAAAGAGGATAATAATGCCTACAATCAGCAAAATCAGCTTTTACTCTTCAAAAAGGGCCATTTGAATACAGTTAACAGTTGTTTGTACATTATGTGTAGTACGACTTGAGAAAATCTTTAGTATTCTTTTAGTCTTCTTGAATGTAGCAATTGAATATGATGCATTCTAAAACACGTTAATGGTATCAAGCAATCCACACCTTGGATTTATCTGTATAAGGATGAAGAATATGTTTGTTGTTTGTTGAATTTATTGTTCGGTATAGTAGCAGCATATTGCTGCTAACTACAGCCCTTATAAACATGCAAGAGCTTTGTAAAACAATAGATCTTGTGTCAAAATCCTATCGCAAGGCTGGTTGGTCTGAATTTGCTCATATGCCTACCTGCAATCTGAGCCTCTTCCCTTCCCCCTTTGACCCTAGCTATGAAAGGTAAGCTGCATTCCTCCAATATAAATGTGTGCTGGATTGATTCTAGGAAGGGAGCATAAGCCTCACCATACATAATCACTGTTTTATGGCTTTCACTCATTTGGAGGTGTTAATGCAGATTAAATGGAAAACACTCCAGAAAGAATAGCTCAGGCTACTGCTCTGCCCTATATGTGGTCCTAATCGTTAATTCTTATTGTAAGATCTAAAGGTAATTTTGTTTGCTCTCCTAATGTGTTACAGCTTTCCCAGAGGCTTGAACATATCCTTTCTCAAATTCCCATCTTGATCAATTGTGTGCAAATAATTAAGCTTTTAAGAGATAATGGTATGAGGCTAATGTACACAACAAAAGTAAAGATCTCAAGTCACTGTTTATCGAGCAGTGGCCCAATCTCTTTTCATATCCCCAAGTGATCTTGGTGATAAGTATGCTTCTTAGCCGAAATCAGTGCTTATGTTAATTATTGACTGGTTTTCAAGGGTTTTTTTTGTTTTTTTAAAAAATGTATGAGATGCTGCTGTGGAAAGATAGTGGTTATTGCTAAAAAGATTAAAAGAGAATTGTCAGCAATTGTGGAAAATGAATTTCCTATTTTATTATTTTATTAAAAAGACAGTTATCAGGTTCTTACTCTTTCCTCTGTTGCAATGCTCTGTCTGCTATTGCCTGTAGCATGTGCCTTACTAGCCTCATGGGTGGAAATATAAGAAGGTTTTGAATGTTTTTACAGCAGCCTAGCCTGTGGCAAGTTGATTCTTTGCCATGGTGCTTGTTGTTGTTTGTTTGTTTGTTTGTTTGTTTGTTTGTTTGTTTGTTATTCTTAGTTTATAAGGAATCATTCATGCTATCTGCAAAAAGCTTATAATGGAGATTCATAATTTTTCAGGTATTTGAAACATACTGTAATTCTTTTCAACTCAACCTCATAGTGAACTTTTTCTGGGAGAGATTATCTACATGAAGTCATGGCTTTCATGTGATTATAGCAATTATAGGTTTTTCATGAAACTGAACATTTTTTTGCTACACTAAGCCAATAACCAGAGGGGGTGGGGGTGGGAGTGAAGAATCAGATGACCATAAATATACCATAGTTTAACATATTTTTTTCAGATGCTTCTGGTAATTGGTGTTTTTTATTTTGATTTTTACAGTAGCTGTATTATTCTAATGGCTAATTTTATCTGTTCTTGTCTATTTGTTAAAAGTCCAGAACAATTGAAAATTGCTTATTGGCGACAGACTTCTCAATCCCCATAGCTCGAGGCTGTGCTAAAAATTCTTGCTCCTGCATAGAATTAGGCACAGCTTGCTTGGTTACGTAAAGTCAGATCACATGCAAGGTATAAAGCAAAATAAGAAAGAGAAATAGTGTTCGTTGTTACATCGAGGTAATAAAGAGTTAAACCTAAGTAAACAAAATGGTAAACAAACTGAACAGCAAGCATTTGAAAACAACATTAGAGGTTACTTAGGGTAATTTGTTGTGAAAAACAATTCTGAGAGCTACTGTATCCCTACATAAATTATCAGAAAAGGCACAATGTCTAGGAACACAGGAACCCGCCATATACCCAGTCAGCTCAGTACTGCCTACATTGGCTGGCAGTTGGTTTCTAGGCTTTAGGCAGGAATCCCTCCCAGTCTTAGCTAGGGAATACTGATTATTGAATCTGGGACCTTTTGCATGCACGGCAAATGTTCTGCCACTGACCTATGGCCCTTCCCTGACTAGAATGATAGTACATCACAATCTGGCAAGGCTACAACCTAGTAACTCATATCGAAGCATTGCATTGATGTAGCTGGAGGGATTATTCCTGCTGTGCTAGAAGCAGAGTCCATTGCCTGCCATATTATGCTAAGTGTTTTACAGAACAGAAGTAAGTAGAGACAACGGATCCTGATAGAAGAGAGTCCGAGAACCAACTCACAAGAATACCGTCTTAGGCATTTCTCAGTCAACTATGTTGGCACATCCCCAGATAAGTTGTTAGAAAGCCATTGTAACTGACTGAACAGGGTAGATGGAGGATCTCAACCCTCATAGTGCATAGTAAATACCACCATATCTACCTTGTTGTGCACCTAATATGTAGGTCTTTGCAATCATAGGTATAATTAGGACAAAGGACCCTCGCTATTTGGATGGCCAGAATTAAAATGTTGCATAGATTCATTTTATAAATTGATCTACCAAAAAGTAAGGTGGATCTAGCACAAGGCCACTTGTTTGTAAGTGGCCACTTGTTTGTAATTGTAGAGTCAGAACGGGCATAAACACAGTGAAAAGTGCCAAAATGTCCACATTCTTTCATTTTTTCTGTAAAATATAAAAGCAAACATTTCTCAGCTGGTTTAGTTGATGTTGAAAGTGTTAGTTAAGTTACAATGGTACTTGAAATTGAGGGTTTTATAAAAAATCATTTGCGAATAACTTTCTAATTTTGTCAAACGCTAAAGTCTAGTTTAAGAGCACCTCCCCAGTCTGGTTTATTCTTATTAGTTGACTCCACATCGATTCTCTCACATTGCAACATTATCTTCACTAGGATTTGGATTTGTCTTGGAAGTAAATTCCAAAGCAGAAGTTGTTCAGGATTTTGCGGGCCCTTGGGCAAGAGCCTATCTGTGGGCTCTCCTAGCTTCATTTTGTTCATGGATGCGTGGAAAAGAAGAAGCCCTTGAGAAAGCATAATATGCTTTCTCTTCCCAGTGTGTAACCAATGCAGGTTAGGGAAAGGGGCTTCCAGGGCAATGAATCTGATTTAATATATATTTATGGAAACTATACCTGCATGTGTTGAACCAAAGGCTGGCTAATGGGTATCACTTCACATGTGTGCAATAACATGTGATCACTTCACAGGTGTGCAATGACAGGGAAGATGTTAGTGGGGCTCTATAGTGGCTCATGCAGCAGTTCTTAGGCCCCAGCAAATGCTTTTTTACTCAGTTCACCGCTGATGCCTGCCATGTGGTTGCACAGGGGTATCATTGCCACTTGCTTCACATTGTCATTTTCACTTTCCCAACCTCACTTCATGCAAACTGTTCCCAGGTATGTGACCCCAGGATGATGTGGAGAAATGTATTATGTGTGATATGAAGCAGAAGTACATGGACACACACTGCACTGATTATCACAGCCATGGCAACACCAAAAAATTACTTGGGATAGTAATATGGAACAAATAATATGGAGCAGTAATGGAACAAATAATATTTGAAATGTTTATGGGACCCACAATATTGATTTATTTTGGGGAAAATACATGAAGAAAGCTCCCAATCATTATCTAATTTTATTTTGAAAGTCTTGCGAATTATGTGAATTAAGATTACAGCGAATAGCATTCTAAATTACAGTGAGCTGAATTCCTGTTTTTAATGGAGTGGGCCAGAATAGATTAGCCTCCTAGTGTAGTGGTGTTTATACTGAAAGTCCAGAAATATTTTAATACAGTGGATCCCAACTCAATGCATCACTTCAAAATTGATAAGGGTCTTGCAAGACCATTTAAAGAATTTTCTGCCTGTTGTTGTAATGCACTGTGCTAGATGCTGTATAGTTTTAATTGCATTTCCCTGTGTGTGTGTGTGTGTGTGTGTGTGTGTGTGATTTTATGCATTGCTATTTCAGTTACATATAAGAAATGAAAGCAGCAATAAAATATATAAAATAAATATGTATACTTATTGTGAAGGATATGCCATCTCCCATTGTCAACTACAAACCCACAGAAACAATGCGGAACCACTGGTGGTCCATGAACCCCTGTTTAGAAGACCCAGTTTGATCAAAGGATTACCGGTAATAGCCCCATGCATAAATATGGCATAAAGCTACGCAGAAGTAAAATAATGTGATGAGAGGGCATTTTCTAAACTGAAAGCTGAAATCCTCACAGCCGAAGTTGAATTTCTGAGCTGATGATTGCACTTGTTCTTGACTACAATTGAGTTTAACACTTTAAGTGCATAAAAACACAAGTATTTAGATCAAAAGTTGGTAGCTGGGTTGATTCATTAGAACAAAATTCATAAGCAAGGTTAATGTTTGCCAGTAAGATGCAGGCCTCATATTGGTATAAAATCAGAGTATGGACTGTTGCATATATTTTTAACAAGTATTGTGAAAAATATAGAAAATGATAGCGTATGTAATTCTGTCAAACAAGAGTTGGAACTTTGTGCTACTGTTGCAACTACCCTCCCTCAGTGTCAAAAGTACTTGCTTGTATCCTAAGCAGCTCTTTCTACACTTCACTAATCATTATAATTGGCTTGTCTTTTACTGCCATTAATTATATGATGTAGTAGCCCATTAATAATTATGAGAGTGACACACCTCAGCATTTTTGTCTTTAATTATAGATACTGCACTTTTACGATTCAACTAAGATAGCTGGTAAAATTATCGTTTAATGTATGTATATATAATATTTATGTACATATACTTTGGTATCTTACAGCATCCTTACCCTTCAGAAGAACAGAAAAAGCAGTTGGCACAAGACACGGGGCTCACAATACTTCAAGTGAACAATTGGTAAGTAATTGTGCTTTAATGTTTGCACACAATCAGTATTCCAGCCTCTGGCAGCCTGCAGCTAATGGTTTGCATTGAGATGATGCAGTAGCCTACATTTCTTTGCTAGTTTATGGGTACAAAACCAGCATAGCCTCAGTGATGCTTTCAGCTAGGGGAACTAGTTATTTTACTCCTTCAGGGTTCTTCTACTCCTTCAGGATTATAGATATTTGCTTTCTCATAACTTGGGAAATAGTTAGATTTCAATGCGTAACTATTTGTGTGGCGCCTGCTGCCTGGCTAGAATGGATCTATTTTAGGTCACCTTTCGAGCAGTCAATTTCTCTATTGCTAGGAAATTACAAATAAATTAACCATTATTATAGTTCTTCTATAGTCGTCAGTTCATTCCAGCTTGATTTGTATTAAAGTGTCTCATGGCTCTTGCGACACAGCATACAAGCTGTTTAAATCCCATTAAAGTCAATGTAAGTTAAGCAAACTGAGCATGGGACCACACCCATGATCTGAGAAAGCTGGTTCTAGAATTGCTTTACAGCATAAAAAGGAACAACCTGAAACAAATCTGCCCCAAATCTTGCTTTGGGAGAAAGAAAGAAAAAGTCTCCTTAAAAATATTAAGCTTTTGCTGTTTCTGATTACATGGGTCCTATGTTAGCAAAAAGATCACCATTAAAAAAAAAATGATTTAATGCATTGCCATATGTTTTGCACAGAAATTCAGGTTTCACACAGTATACCAGAACAAGGCTTATATCTGAAGCATACTGAAATCTAATGCGGTGTAAAATTAAGTTTATCTAATTAATTGTCCTAATATTTTTTGATTAGTGTTTACGATGTGGAAACCTTATCCCCTTTGAAGTAATATCCAGAAAATGTCCACAGCAAGCTCAAAGCCTGGTGGGGTAGGGGAGAGGAGAAATGGGAGAGGGCCAGTTTCTAGACAAAAGTATTTTATATTATTCAGTAAGTGTCAGAGATTAATATTGCTGAAGCTTTAATTACATGGCCTAATCCATTTTAGTGAATAAATTTGGTTTTGATGCCTTACTGCACCTGCATTAACCAACCTTTCTCTGTCAGAGTGTGACTAGGGACCGATGGGAGACGTTTCAGATATATTAAACCCCATTACAGAAAATGTAATTTCTGTCAATATAATCCCATGTATTCTTCAATTTAGTACTTTGGAGATAACAAGCTACTTACAATATATTTGCCTTCAGAGGATTAATTCACAAAGTGCACTATCTGTGAGACACAGGCAGACTCCCATAATATAGCTTGTAAGGGTTATCAATTTCTGTGACCTTACAGCAGTCATGGGAGATCTATTTGTTGTAGCCTTTTAAATGTGTTGAATAATGAAAAACACAGAATGCTTTGTATATTGAATTGCATGTCCTGATATATTTTTATAATACCATGTTTAAATATTCTCAAATAATTAGAATATATATATGTATGTATTAATCACTAATAGGGACATCAGAATATGAAAGCACACTTGATGCAGATTTACTAATGTATATTGCCTCTGTGTCTTAGTGCATTTGCCCTTCAATCTTGTACGCAATTTTGCAAATAAGAGAAACTGGGGGGGGGGTGTATAGTTCTGATATTATGAGAAATGTATTTAGTTTGCTTGCCTGTGTGTCCCAAAATTGGACCCAATCCACATGAGGTGAAGCTACATTTACCTCCCATTTATTTTAAATCAAGAAAAAATTGCATACTAAAATCTATTTCACTGAGCCCTGAGGTTAGTTAGCAACTTTGGTTGAATCATGACCATCATAGGAACATGTGGCTACAGTATGAATGACACAAGGATATTTAAACTATGCTGCTGAAAGTCTAAAGCAGGGGTGGCCAGCTTGTGGCCCTCTCCAGATGTTGTTGGACTACAAGTCCCATTGTCCCTGGCCTCAGTTGGACAGCACTCTCTCCAACTTGCAATTCTCAACAACTGGTTCAGAGGCTTACTGCCTTTGTCAGTGGAGGTAAAGCAGGCCCATTATGGCTAGTAGCCTTGTCTTCCATATAAGTAGTCTTATCTTCCATGAATTAGTCAAATCCTCTTCTAAAGCTATTCAAGATGGTGGCCAACCACCTGTGGGGGTGTGAATTCCATAGACTATGAGCTGTGTAAAAAAGTACTTTCTTTAATCTGTCCTGAATCTTCCAATATAAGGCTTCATTGGGTTCCCGGGTTCTAGTATTATGTGAGAGGAAGACAAGTGTTTTTCTTCCCACTTTCTCCACATCCTGCATAATTTTATATACCTCTTTCATTTCTCCTCCCTTGCCTTTTCTCTAAAAGAAAACGCCCCAAATGCAGTAACCTTCCCACTTAGGAGAGTTGATTCAGCCCCTCAGTCATTTTGATTGCCATTTTCCGAGACTTTCCCAGTTCTTTGATACAGTTTTTGAGGTGAGGTGACCAGAATTGTACACAGTATTCAAAGATTTGCTTAATGGCATTGTGATAGTCGCAGCTGCGTTTTCAACCCCTTTCCTGATGATCTCTAACCTGGAATTTGATAGCTATTGTACACTAGGTCAACACCTTCATTTATCTATCCACTACAGTACCAAGTCTCATTCCTTATTAGTCACTGTCAGTTGACCCCATGAGCATATATGTGAAATTTAGGTAAAGGTAAAGGGACCCCTGACAATTAAGTCCAGTCATGAACGACTCTAGGGTTGCTGCTCTCACCTCGCTTTGCAGGCCGAGGGAGCCGCCGTTTGTCTGCTTCCGCAGACAGTTTTTCTGGGTCATGTGGCCAGCATGACTAAGCTGCTTCTGGCGAAACCAGAGCAGCGCACGGAAACGCCGTTTACCTTCCCAACGGAGCGGTACCTATTTATCTACTTGCACTTTGATGTGCTTTTGAACTGCTAGGTTGGCAGGAGCAGGGACCAAGCACCGGGAGCTCACCCCGTCACGGGGATTCAAACCGCCGACCTTTTGATCAGCAAGCCCAAGCGGCACAGTGGTTTAACCTACGGCGCCATTTTAAAAACTCAATGTACATCATTTTGAACTTGCTTACATTGAATTGCATTTGCCATTTCCTTTCCCGTTCACTCAGTTTGGAGGGATCCTTTTGCAGTTCCTCACGATCTATTTTTGTTTTAACCTCCCTGAAAAAATGTATATCATCAGTAGATGTGACTATCTCACTGCACACCCTTAGTTCTAGTTTATTTATGAACAAGTTAAAGAGTATAGATCACAATACCAACTGTTGGGGGACTCCACTTTCCACATTCATCCCTTGGGAGAACCGACCATTTATTCCTCCTCTCTGCTTCCTGTTACTTAACCAGTTCCTGATCTACAAAAGGGCCTCTTTTCTTAATGCATGACTGCTAAGCATCTTTGGGAGTCTTTGCTAAGATAGTTTATCAAAAGCTTTTTGAAAGCTCAAGTACATAATGTCAACTGGATCACCTCTATATGCTTGTTTACACACTTAAAGAACTTTCCCTTGCAGAGGCCATCCTAGTTCTGCTTCTATATGCTCAGTGAGACACTAGTTTTCCTGGAACAGATGCTAAGCCAGGGGTCAGGAAGGTTAATATTTCCTGGGCCGGAACAGTCCCGCGGAGATCCCTCCATGGGCCGGATCGCCTGTGCGTCTGTGATTTTCAACATCTGTGTAGATGTGATTTTCGGCGTCACAGAAGTGAGTCCCCACACTGCACTACGCTGGTTTAGCACAGGGCATGAGCAGGCAGCTCAGTTGGGGGATGGCTCATGGGCCGGTCAAACTACCTCCATGGGCTGCTTCCGGCCCACGGGCCTTAGGTTGCTGACCCCTGTGCTAAGCTAACCAGCCTAAAATTTCCAGGATCCCCTGTGATCCCTTTTTAAAAAATGGTGTTACATTGACCAGTTTCCAGGTTGGTTAGCTTAGGGGCAATTTACATATTTTTGTTAGAAGTTCAGCAGTTTAGGGGCAATTTACATATTTTTGTTAGAAGATCAGCAGTTTCACATGCTATCCATTCCAGACCCAGTGATTTGTTGTTTTTTATTTTGTCAGTAAGGCCTAACACTTGTTCTCTCTTCACCACTATTTGCCTCAATTCCTCAGACTCCTTTCCTGTGAAAGTTAGTGCAGGCAGAGGGATCTGTCCTATATCTTCCACTGTAAAAACAGATGCCAGTGATTCATTCAACT
The DNA here is from genome assembly GCF_951804945.1 of Podarcis cretensis. NCBI lineage: Eukaryota > Metazoa > Chordata > Lepidosauria > Squamata > Lacertidae > Podarcis > Podarcis cretensis. Next base: position 119,222,914 of record NC_137172.1, on the reverse strand, counting down.
TCTCTGTGATTTGTTTATGCTCCTCCTTTGATTATCTTGATATCCAAAGCACCAACTGCCTCTCTAGACAGTCTTCTTTTACTGATATTTAAGGAATTGTTTGTTGCTGGCTTTTATATTTTTAACAAATCCTTCTTTTGCATCTCTTATTGTCTGCCTGCATGTCTTTAGCCAAAGTTTGTGTTCCTTTTTGTTCTCCTCATTTGGATAAGATGTCAATTCTTGCCTAAAATTGCTTCTTGGACTCTTCTTGTTAACCATTGCAGACATCCTCCTAGACTGGCGTAGAAGTATATATTCTCCATGTGTTTGTTTATATCAGCTTTTATTAGAAGTCACATTCTGAGAACCTTGCAAGGTGGAGCCTGTGAATGATTCTAGCCTGTGAGAATAGATTTTAAACATAGACAATATTTTATCAACAATTACGAATGGTGGGTATGACTAACATGTAATATCCTGGGGGGAACAGATGTGGTTTAGGATAGCTTCCTAAAATGTAATTTGTGCATTTTAATGACACAGGATGTTTCTGAACAGGGATGGGCCTGCTGGCAGCAAAATGCTGTCAGTGTGACACATCTAGCCCCTGAAATTATTTTGGCTAGCTCCTGAGAACCTGTGGATTCTGTGCTGTGGTTCTGGACAACACACTGGTGTTTCCTTACTGGGGGATCCCCTTGTCTTTCTGCAACAACATCAACCTTCCCATGGCCAGTCCCTCCCTCTCAGTGACTCTCAGGCTCTTAAAATGGGGGAGGGAGAATCAGACTTCTGCAGTCTACAAACAGTCCCTGAGCACCTTTAGCTCCTGCCCCCTGACTTAAGATGTTAAGTATCACTTCTGTGAAACAAAAATATAGGTGTATTATTTGTGTGTGTCTGTATTTGTATACACATAAACATTTAGGTCTCTTTACTTGTAAGTTGTCCCAGGTTTGACTTTTTTGTATGGTGGTTTAGGCAATCCAATCTCTCTCAGCTTTAGCCTCATCTGCAAATGAGGATAATGATATTGACATACTTTGCAGGTTGTTGTAAGGATTACAAGATAATGTATGTGATGGTCTTTCAACTGTTTAAACCATTGTGTAAATTTCATTATCATTGAAGCATTTTACTTTGGCATTGTTTCAGGTATGTATTTATAATGTGTGTGTGTGAGAGAGAGAGGGAGAGAGAGAGAGACAGAGAGAGCGCGCACATAGGATGGAAACAGAACATAAGAAATATCCCATGGAATTGCAATTAGGTTGCACTGCTTATTGTCCCACCACAGTGGTTCAAAACAAGATAATTAATTAAGCATGTGCTTAAAGCCTGAGTGTGTCGGGGTGACATTTTGCTATTTTGATTCCACTGTTAGTTCAAAAAACAAAACAAAATCAAAGACATAGTAGGCTTCCATATGATAGCTTCAGAAATAGCTGGCATGATATGAGGAATGAAGGAACAAGTGAACCAAAATTTCACTTGAGGAAGAGATAACTGTTATTCTAAAGCAGCAATGCAGCAGCAAGCAAAGGCTCTAGCAGCTCAGTCAGCTGCTTGTGGCTGGAAAGCCAAACAGGAAGTTTGTGACTGTTGCCATGGAAACAAAGGGGCAGTCCATTCTGTACTGAGCACCGGATGTTAGCTCAGTGTGTGTGTCATATGACCTGTACTGGAAGTACATGGGTGGAGTTTATTCTTACTGCTGTTGAGTGCAGACATGTTTTTCTCTGTACTGATGTGAGAGACAGAAATAAAGGATGTAAATAGTTTTCTGTCTGCTTCTTTCCCCTCCCTGGGGACACCAAAGGGGAGAGAGGAAGGAACGGTGTGTTTTTCTCACAGCCTGAGAAAAATCGCCGAGACCTCGCCAGCTTATCTGCCGGGAGTAGCAGCCGGGAGGTCGCCAAGGAATATCTGCCGGTGCCTACGCTGTGGCACATTCCTCTGACCCAGGCAGAATTCCAACAATAACTGCTATTGGTCATTTATGTATAAGACTGCTATATGTGACGTGAAATGCCTAACAAATCCCTGAATATGACCTTGTTGTTTTATTAATAGAGAACTAAGTTTGAGACATTGGATGCCCAAGATCCATCACAAGTGGGATTTGAACTTTACCTGCTACTAGTCTAGGAGCACGAAATATGCAGCTCCTGTGGCCAAATCTATGTCCACCTGCTCTGAACACATGGTTAATAGCACGGGGTGAAACAGGCCTCGAGAGAGAACTGTGGTCAGGCTACATTGAGCTGATGCAACTCTATCTCACTGAGGTATCAACTGAGCCCTGGGATTGGGACAGAGCAAAGCCCAGAGGCTCTGTTAAACATGCCAGTTCTTCTCTTCTATCTGGAAACTTTTGTGATGGTTCCCCTGCAACAGCTGGGGACAACTTAGGCACTTGCTGTCTGGATCTTGGCTATGCCTGGGTGCTGCTAGGGCTCAGCAGTTGTCTGCACTGGTGCAGAGGGGGAAAGGACATGTCAGTTCAGCAGCACACAGTGCACTAGGTTTGTGGATCGCTCCTGAGGTCCTGGGAAGATGATGCTGGAAAGATGATGCTGGGCTGCTTTAACTGCTCCTAAGTGTGATTGAAATAACTGGACACAGTGAAAAGTCTTATATGTAAGATTAGGGACTGTGGAAATAATATGCATACAAATAGCTATTCTGTAAGTTTATATTTTTTCTTAAACTTCTTTGCTACTAGGGGAGAGCTAACCTATCATTTATGGTTTGTTTTCTCGTTATTCAATTGGTTCATAAGTCGTTCAGCCACAACTCTAAGGAAATGCCTTCTTTTTTTTGATCTTTCAAAACTTGTTAACACACATTTTTGTATTAATGATGAGTCATTGTAAATCATCGTTGCAGAGATTAAATGAAATGCTGAAGGGCAGCCTGGGTGTGGATCAGTCATGAATTATTGGCAGCAACACAACATGTGGGAATATGTGAAATGTGTATGAAAAACCCAAACTCATGTCTTGGTAGCATGATACTGGAAATAAACTAGGAATGCCAGATTTTATGGTGCTTCTGCAAAAAAGAGAGTTTTTCATAATGCTTCTTGAAAATGTTTACATGATTTCTTGTATCATATTTTGGATGTTTCTAAGTTTAATATTGCTTACGTACTTAAATTTTCTGAGAACATCCTTGTTGTTTTATTCAGTGGACATGAGAATTTGCCTTGGTTTTACTCAAGATTGCCTAAACCAACACCATCCTGATCATTTTAAAAAGCAGCATACTTTAATTTAAGATTATAAGAAGCATACTATAATTTAAGATTATAAGCAGCATACTATAATTTAAGATTATAGCTAGAGATTAGAAAATCGCCTTTCTATGTACAAGAAGATAAAACCTCTAAGCAGTAAAACCTGAAAATAATAACATGAAATCAATAAAAGCATACAATAGGAAACCATGGTGGTTTTGAGCCACAAAGCATTTGCCCCTGGAATTTGAGCTTCTTCTGAAACTTATGTTAGTGAGCACCTTGGGGAGGTGGTAGAAATGGGACACTCATAGGCCTAGCATGGATAGCCTTTGATTCTTTATCAATAATCCAAATGGATATTTCATATATTTGGTATTAAATCCATCAAGACCACGCTGATGACAATTTAGTTCCTCACGAACCTTTTACATCCTAACTAATATCTCATTTCCTCATAACCTGCTTTTATTCTTAACAATCTGCTTTCTGCATGCTGGCACAGTGGCTTGGTCCATAGGAGCCAGCTGCTAGGGGCTGAGGGGTCTTTGTCACCCCCAATAAAATATTTGAGGGGAACACCGCCCCCACCCCAAGTTGATGGGCATTGCCATTCAAATGGTGTGCATGCACTGCATCATGTGGGATTATGTGGGATGGGGCCTACCTGCCTCCTCCTCATTTTATTCAAGTTTGCAACCTTGGCTTGTTCCCAGGATCTAAGGAACCTGCCCTGGGGAACCTTGTAGCAAAAAACAACAACCTGTGGAGGACTTTTAATGTGGAAGATGTGCCACACCAGTGGTCAGCCTGCTGGCTTGCACATCTTGTCCATTTTCTCAGATAATTCTAGCCACTGCAAAAAGCAGGTGCCATGGATTCCTCCAGCCTGGATTTTGTCACAACACTTGAGTTGGTTATAATTATCATGTAGCTCAACCTTTTTATACCTACCGCCCACTAATGCATCTTTCTTGATGGTAAAATTTCCTTACCGCCCACCAGTGCTCAATGGAAGGAGGATTCAGCTTGTGCCGTAGAACCCCCTACCGCCCACCTAGAATCCTGAAATGCCCACTAGTGGGCGGTAGGGACCAGGTTGACAATCCCTGATGTAGCTTGACTTCAGTATGCCAGAGGTGAACTACATCCAGAGAAATCTGGCATTGTGCACCTTTTCATTTTACAGTACTTTGCTAAATTTAAGTCTGATCTTCAATTCTTCCAAGGCTGGCTGATTCTGTGGCACTTCTGCAACTGTTCTTCCTAATGCAAGGGAGGGAGATCTTTTTCAACCAGTGAGACACATTTCCTTGTGAGAAACCTTCCAGGGGCCACATTCCACTGGTGGGCGGGGTATATGCAAAAGTTGGTAGAGCAATGCGCATGACTCTTAAATTTGTAAAGTAGGTTACATTCCAGCTGTGTGAAAGTCAGATTTCTGTACACACAGAGACATTTTCAAGCAAGCAAGAGGAATCAAGGACACATCCATCCAAGCAAAAGCACTCAATGAGGGTGTGGCTTGAGGAGAGTGTAGGCTGGAAAGATTTCCAAGGGCTAAAAAGAGGCCTGCATTTGGCCCCTGGGTCTGAGGTTTCCTGCAGCGGCGTAGCGTGGGTTGTCAGCACCCGGGGCAAGGCAAGTAATTTGCGCCCCTAACCCCTAACCTGCCACCGCTGCCAGCTTCTTCTTGCTGCTGCCTGGGCTGGTCGGATGTGGTTCTCTCCCGTGCTCAGCGCTGCACTGGGCGGCCACTGCACTGTCCCTCCCCCAGATAGTCCCTCCCTCGCTCTCTCTCCGCTCCGCACCGCAACGCACGCCTGGCACCCTTCCCCTCCACAGTGGGCGGCGATCCGGCAGCTCAGATCGGATTCGCACAGCCAGCACTGCAGTGAGAGAGAGTGAGTGAGCCAGGTAGGGGCAGAGAGCTGCGAGTGCGAGCGCCCCCCCCAATGTTGCGCCCGGTGTGGCTGGCCCCCCCTGCACCCCCCACGCTACGCCACTGGTTTCCTGCTATTACCATGGGAAAGTACTGAAAGGAGATTGCAGTCACTATGCACAGCCACAATCTGAGGGCTAAATGACAATTCAGGTTAAATTTTTAGTACCAGGCAGCTTGGTTAAATATGCATCTGACTTTCTTAGATCACTCTGCTGTTGCTTATGTTACAGTTAAGCGGACATGCTGAGTTGTGAATCCATGTGATAACATGAATACTTTTATGAGCAATCAAAGTTACAATAAACACAAGTACTTGGCTATAAATGTTAAAACCTTCCCAAATTATACTCTCCGACTTGAGCAATCTAAAATCAATCAGGGATCGTCATGTTTCAAGGGTTGGTCTGCTTTTTCCCCATGCTCAGGCATGATTTAATAATGCCCTTACAGATGTTGTTTAAACATTTAGCTATGGGTTGTTTTCCCAATATAGTAAAAAAAGACAGGAGGAAGAACTGGGGGTGGGGAAGCAAGAAAGGCAGATGGAGAAAATAATGCATGATAATATAAAAGGCAGTATAATGCCACATAATATTTGCTATGCGAAACAAAATCCAAAATTAAAAAGCTACCATGCGAGCGGGTAGCTTTTCAAAAATATATCACTTTATCTCATTTATCTAGGTACTGTATCTGCTTATCTACCAGTTGGTACCTGTTTGGATTGGACTTGACTTGATTTGATGTATGTGGTGCTGTTTTTTAAAAAACTCTGTGTGTGCGTGCGCACATACAGTTGTTTTACCTGTTTTATGTATGTAACTGTTTAATATATGTTTGTATTACATTGTAAAGCATTTCAGGATGCCTCATAGGAAGCGATTCATAAATGAAATAAAAAAAATTCTATGAAGGTAGTTCACAGGCTCCTTGAAAGTAAATCATTGTGGCATTTTAAAGTATCTGGCATGATGCAACCCAAATTCAGACCCTTATTTGATTCATTGAGAGAATTAACCACATGCCTGAAATTAGTAAGGTTTACAAAAACCTAAATTTGGCTGGATTGTGCCCATTCAAAATATGTGTGTAAAATCGGGTCCTCTAAATGCACTTGGTACAGTGGCTACAAACAGATTTCCATATTTATGTATTCAGTAAGTCTTAGCTAATTTTTATGCCTCCTACCTTAACTGTCATGCTCATTTTGCATCTGTGGTCTGTTTCTCTGTTCTTGACTGGAAGCAGGCAGAAGAACTTGGTAGCTAAAAACTGTGGGGTAAATGCCAAAAGAAATCATTGAAACCAGTCAAAAGTATTTTGCTAGAATTATTATTTAAATAGTCCCAGAGAGCTAACAGCAAGCTGGGCAAATAGTTTGAAGGATGAAGTGTTAGTCTGAAAGCCAATATGTATTGCGATATAAGTTGTGAAAGCTGTTTTGTGATGAACTATTTCCCCCCATAGCTATTGTTCCTTAGTAGGAAAAAGCATGCATGTTGTTGCTCTGTAAGGAAAAGTGAACACCCACTAGTCCATTTAGTCATGTGGATAATAAGTGTTTAGAAACTATCACTCCATTCTACATTCTCCATACACAAGAACAGTCGTTTTTCTGCAGTGGCTCCCCACAGGGAACGCTCTCCACAGGAAGCCTTACCTGGCCTTTATTATACACCTTTAGGAACTAGGTGGAAAGGTTATTCAACCAGGTCTTTGGCTGAAGGACGATTTATTGACAGCTATTTTGTGGTGGTGCCCACAACAGTTTCTCAAATTTCCAAGCATGCCCTTGGACCAAAAAAAGATGGAGACCCCTGGTAGACATAGGTTAAACCCAAGATTAAAACTGAGAAGACAGTAAATTAATAAGACTTCTAACTGCAACTGCATATTTAATATGTCTGTTTATAGGCTACGCATATGACCCTACCCAAACTAAGCAATTTAGAACAGTAAATTGCTATTATTTTGGTTTCTGATCTAGAACAAAAAAGATAGCTTAGCTTAGTAGTGAAGCAGTTGATTTGACAGACACTCTCTAGCAAAGTGTGATGTAAAATATAAAGATATATATAAAAAACTAGATCTACAGACTGAAAACTAACACTTTTATGGCCTCAACACAGAGGATAATATATGAAGCTCTTCTATATATATATAAAGATAAATATGTTAACCTTTCTCATACATCTAGTGCTCATTGTATGGCAAATGAAAACTCTGTCTATCCCCCAGTGTTCTGTGGAATGACCTCCCACCAGATGTCAAGGAAATAAACAACTTTCTGACTTTTAGAAGACATCTGAAGGCAGCCCTGTTTAGGGAAGTTTTAAATCTTTGAAGTTTTATTCTGTTGGAAGCCGCCCAGAGTGGCTGGGAAAACTCAGCCAGATGGGTGGGGTATGTATGAATAAATAAATAAATAAATAAATAAATAAATAAATAAATAAATAAATATTTTAAAATTGTGACCTTAATTCCCAAATGATTATTTTAAAATCTAACAGGTTGACGGAAGCCAAAACTTTGTTGAACTAAAGCTGTAGTTAATTTCTGTGATTGGCTGCATTTCTAAGCAAGGAAGTAGCTTTAAGCAGTTAGTTCTAAGAAATAATTCACTTTGACTCCTCTCTTTTTTAAAAAATCAGGGGGTAGTGTCAGGGGGAAATGCAAAACTCTGTAGTGTTGCTAGGAAAATATAAACTACAGACGAGGATACTGGTTCACTAGCACTTGAAGGCTCTTTGAGGCTGCAGTCCCATGAAATTTACCTGGGATTAAATCCCACTGAACATAGTGGGATTTAATTCTGGATAGGCAATAGGATTGAACTGTGAGTTGAGCATCAATGTGCACCTTTATTCTTGGGCATAAGACAACAGTAAGGTTTAAGCAGGGGCAGAACTTCATGCTCCAGCACCGAGGGGCGGAGAGCAGGAGGGAGCGGGGCTAGTGCATGTCCCGGGGCGAGGCGCGTTGCCCACAGGGCGTGGTGTGCATCCTGGGGCATGGCATGCCGCCTGCGGGGGTGTGGCATCCAGCACGGGTGGGGGGCAGCCACGATGGCACCCCACCAGATCGCGCTGCTGGGGGCGGTGCGCTCCCCCCGCCCTCCTCTTCCTCCGCCAGTGGGTTTATGATCTCGGCTCCTGTGCTTTGCCCTTGTCTATAGAATGAACACCTGTGTTAGGCCAGCATTTAGCTACTGGATCCTTTCTGAATTCTTTAATTCTGTTATTGATGTGCTTTATAAAAATGGGGGTCATGCTTCATTTATTGTTGTTGTTTTGACCATAATGGTCATAGCAATTGCAGGAATACACACACACACACACACACACTGTTGAGGAACAGCTTAGGCCAAAATACGTATTTATAATAAAATAGGTACTTTATAAGTAATTTGCATTTTTTAAAGATGGCAGGGACAAAGGTGCCACAGTCCTATAAACTGCACTTTAAAGTTGTAAATAATAAAGGGTTTGAGGATTCATGACATAGTTACTGTTGAGGTTTTTCCGTTTTGTATTAGCAATAGGTAGCTAATTATTTTAACATATAAACCAAATACAGTTAGATGTACAAATCTGTTCTTACAGAAACACATTTATAAGGAAGGAAACATTACCTTCCTCCTATCAGTAATCACATCTGCGGAATATACACATATATGCCAGCTGTGAGATACAGTATGTAAAAGCTTACACATTCAAATTTGGAACCTAGACTTAATTTTTCCTTCAGCTTTCTATCTCTTTTCATGATAGTAACAGTGGTAAAGGTAAAGGGACCAGACAGTGGTAGGAATGTGAATAATATTCCATAGCTGATCTGCTTTCAAGTTTCATAGAGATAATATTAAAACTCTCTTTTCAAACATACTCTAATTATTTGTCTCTCCTCCCCTCCCCCCCCCCAAATGTTTTTACAGTGTCTTTATTCTGGTCTGTTAGGAGTACAGAACAGAATTCTTCCTTTCATTTCTTTTGTCTAAATCCAGAATGTATAAAAATATTCATTATTGTAGTGCCATCCCTCTACTACATTTGCAAAAAATCAAGGATAGAATCCTTCTAATTTAAGCAAGAGTATAATATTGGCAGAGTATAATATTGCAGAGAAGCTGGTATCTGGAACAAGTCTTCCTGGCATATTTGTGCTTAGAGAGACCTGATCTCCACCTATTTTGTGCCAACAGTTATTGAGACTGATTAGCCATTGAGAATTGAAATGCCAGTGAACAGAGAACTGTTCCCTCAGAGACCCTCTCTCTCACTTACATCATAAACTTGCTTCAGGCTGAGCCTACATAAAAGAAACTGCATTTTGAGTGGTTAAAAAGTCAGCCTGAAATATTAAAAATGGGAAGATGTTGCCTCCTTGCTGGATAAAACAATTTTGTCTTCATAGAAACAAAACAGAGCTACAGGCATGTAGGAAGGAAGCACTTTTGAGGGTCCTCAACATGATCCAGTGTAAATAATGTATACTTTAAGAATTATAATGGAAGCGTGTAACAATATGATCCTTTAATATCAATTGTAATTGTTGCAACAATGTAGCCTGGTTAAACCATGGCTTAGTGCAGATGTAGGGGTTCTGGGATCGTAGCTTATTTGCTTTTTCTCTGGTCCTGTTGCTGTGAGCTAAACCATGGTTTGACTTAGCATATCACCCAAACCCAGGCTCATAGTTTGTCTCGGTCCAGTCAAATCACAAGCTAGAGCAAAGATTTGGAGGAGATAAACTATGAGCCTGGGTTCAGACAATATACTAAGTAAAACTATGGTTTAGTTCAGAGGTCGGCAACCTAAGGCCCATGGGCTGTTTCTGGCCCATGAGTTTCCTGGAACTGGACCATGGCCATTCTGTGGATCGGCGTAGGAATTCTGTGCTTTTTTTCCGCAGCACCATTTTTTTTCTTGCAGCAGAGACCGACTTCTGGGTCAGAAGAGCACTGGAAATAGTATGTGCGCATGCGCATGGGCGCTCCTTCGACCCGGAAGAGCGCCGGAAATAGCTTGAGGGTTTACTACTTTTCTACTCCCAAAGATAGCATGCAAGGCAGTAGAGATTTAGTATCAGAGTTTTCCTTCTCTTAGACAGACTACTTTCCTAGGTTGACCAGCCCCATCTGCCCCTCTACAGCACATGCAGAAAGCGCCTTCTTGGCTGTTGGATCCTTGAATCCACTATTAGTCTCATCCGTTCAATATGCCAGAGCTTGTCTTCACATGCAGGGGAAGTCCCTAACTCACGGAGGGTTTAAGACCCATTGGCTATCCTCTCCTAGTTTAGCCAGCCAGCCATTTCCTGGGTTGTGGCCACTGTCGCATGCTGACAGCTTCCGGGAGCCACAGAGAGAGAGCTGAGTACAGGGTAGGGATAAAAAGTGGACATACTACCCAAGAAGGAGCATGATGAGTCCCTCACCAGTGGTGCAACCCCTCTTCTAACACCCAACATCCATAGAATGTATTGGGTAGAGATAAAGAACTCCCTTTCACTACACTGCTTCTCAGGTTTACATGTTTAATTCAAGGCTAAGACCAAACTGTGGTTAAAGCAGTGTAACCTGTGGTGAGGGGTGAGGTCAGAATTGGCAGACCATGATTTGCAATCAGCAGACCACTCATAATCTGAAACCACAGTTTGAAGTACTAGTCTGGTAAGTGCTGCTGGCTCTTAAAAGGTTTTTCACGGGTTTCCCGAAGTTTAGAGGAAGTTTACAGGCTTTGTAGATGGTGCTCCCCACTATAATGATTGCATGTATACAGTACACGCCGTACCCAAGAATGTAATCCCCATGTAAGTGGGAGATGCCTGTATGTGTCACCTATGGTTTGCTGCGGTATCTTAATCAATAAGCCATTTTTACAACCATTTCTTTGCCTCCAAAGGCTGCTGTATGATGAGTAGTGAACTTACGAAACTAAGAGGTTGGACAATGAAAGCATGCAGGAACCTGACACAATTGTTTGCCTGATTAACGTTTAGAAGCCCAAGCTATGGTTTGCATTCGCTGGTTAACACAAAGCATGGACTGACACAATGTCTGAAGTAATTATGTAGTACTAGGAAATACCTTTAAAGTGATTTTCATTTGTTTCAAGATTTGTAGCTAAATGGCAGCTCTGTTGCTAGTTGGATTGTCATTTTTTTTGTCTGTATAAAATGATCTACTAAGCTTGGATTTGTTAATACTATTAAATTCAGGGCCACTGAAAGACTATGAAAGATGGCAAATGGTGAAATCAACGTGAAGATAACTACCTAGAATAGTTATTTCACCACCCTGAAAGGAGGTGATATGAAAACAAATCAAATAATGACATTCTGGTGTGCAGGAATTGCTACTACTTGCTTGTATCTTATGATTTACCTTAATATTACAGTTGCAATTCTTTAAAATATAATTTTGGTGATACATGTTGTCCAGCCTCTGGTTTTGTTGCTGTGTGATCGAGTTTATGACCATTATTGTAGCTATGGTTCCCTCAAAAAAACCCTACATCTTCCTCGCTTAGGCTTTAGAGGGATTTGTAAACCTCTTTAATCCTGCTCCACTCATTATGGTAACATATGGTACAGGTGGTGACCTCTGTAATACTTACAGATTGGCTCAAGGAGGACAGATCATGAAATAAAGTTGCAAGGCTTCAGGCATAATGGCTTCTCCAGACTAGCCATATTCAGCAGGTATTTTCAGTGTTAGATAAACTTGGCCATGTCTCATCTCTGTAGGGTTGTCTGTGTACCAAGGTTGTACTCCAGCATTAAGTACTACACCTAGGTCAAAAGCAGAGAGCTAGGAAATATATAATTTATTAATTCAATACCATTTCAATACCATGCCCCAGAATAGTATCTTGGAGATGTGCTATTTAATAAATGCATGCTGTTCGTTTGGGGTTTTTTAGGCTGAAGCTATATGGTCGGCGGTTCGAATCCCTGCGGCGGGGTGCGCTCCCGCTGCTCGGTCCCAGCGCCTGCCAACCTAGCAGTTCGAAAGCACCTCCGGGTGCAAGTAGATAAATAGGGACCGCTTACCAGCGGGAAGGTAAACGGCGTTTCCGTGTGCGGCTCTGGCTGACCCTACCTCTCTGCAATAGAAGTTCAACATGTCCCTTCATCAGTCATATTTGCATGAGCAATAACAGGCTTGGATCCAGCTTGGATCCAGTCACATGCCTCCCTCCAAACAGACATCTGTGGGCAGTACTAATTGAAATGTATCCAAATAAGCAGGAAAGACTGGGCATTCAGTAAATCAATACTCTGGCTTATATTTACTATCATTCACCATACTGAGTTGATCCAAAATAGAAATGATTTTGTATACAAGGTAGGTTGCAGTCTTGTCACAGTAAAACAGGCATAGGCAAACTCGGCCCTCCATATGTTTTGGGACTACAACTCCCATCACCCCTGGCTAACAGGACCAGTGGTCACAGGTGATGGAACTTGTAGTTCCAAAACATCTGGAGGGCCAAGGTTGCCTATGCCTGATGTAAAATATAATTTAGACTTTAGGCAAGGAGAACCTAAACTCACCAGGCTGTTTACAACTTTGCCTTACTCTCAGCCTTAGCTCTGTATCTGCAATCTAGGATTAATAATACCAACCTACCTTGCAGGGTTGCTGTAAGCACCACAGCAAGAGAATAAATGTGAAATGGTTTGAATATTCACGAACAGTGCTTCCCAACCCTTTTTTGGCCTAAGCATCTCTAAAATCCTGATCCCCCCCCCCATGATATATAATTCTTATTATTCAAAAAGTGAACTCCACGTGGAGGAAGCCTAAAAGGCCGTTAACTTGGTCTAACTCATTCTCGAATTGCCCCCCTTAAAAATTGAATTGCCCCCCCGGGGGCGTATGCCCCACGTTGGGAACCAGGGTTCTAAAACAAATATAAGTGGTAGTTGTTTTGCATACGCAGAGAACATTCTGTACAGTGTTCAACTTTCAGATCAAACCTGAAAAGTTCATAGAATACAAATGAGAACTTTACAACTGTATTTCAATATAGTGTAAGGACATTATCTCCCCCCCAACCAGGCCTGTTCACATGAAATAACATTAATGTTAAAAAATGTACTTAAAATTATTTATACAAAGCTAAATTTAACAGCAGCTGACAAATTATTTGGATCAGTGTCATAATGTTCCAAATAAAAAGTCGAAGGATATATAACATGAGCTTCTGATTCAGGCTTTTACTCCTCCCTGATATTAATCCAGACCTTGAGGCCAGATCCTCCCCTTGTTTCTTTGGGTACCTAGCAACAGCTTTGCAAGCATAACATGAATTATTTTGATACAATATTCCTTTTATTAATTGTTGCTTTTCTCTGTTTTATGGATTTTGTTGTTGTAAGCTGCTTGAAGAAGTGAGAAATTGATAAAAACAATTAATAAACTAAAGAAGGGCACTTTTTTATTTCCCACAAATGCTAGAAGATGTACACTGTTGTTAAAATGCCACGACAATCTTGGCACCAGTTTGCAGGGGTGTTTGTGATTGTCTCAAGCTCAGATAAAGACAGTTGAGTCCATCACCCCAGACCAGATAGTAGTCAAGTGGTATTAGTGAAAAGGACTGGAAAGAAAGAATTGCAAACAACTTTTTAAAGGGAATGGCCTTCTCTACTGCAGAACAGGACATCATAAGAAATGAGAATTACTTTAGTGCCAGAAACCAAAGCTCATTGTTAGCTGTGCTGTTCATGTAGTGCCGAAGTGTGAAAAATCTGTTAACGTTGCTCTGCTGATCCAATTTTTAGCTGTTAACATTTTATTTTGTTATGCCTGGATCTTTACGCTGTTACGAGTCTAACCTTAAGCAATTAACCTTAGAGCAGCATTTACAATAATGCAGAAGAGTTTGTTTTGGCAACTGTATTTACCAGCCAACATGGATCACCTGTTGGCATATCTTCATTTAAAGATGTCCATATATGCCAGTCTCCCTATTTTATTCCTGTTATTGTTTCACCATGTTGAGGTGTGTGTGTGTGTGTGTGTGTGTGTGTGTGTGTGCATGCTTCTTTCACTACTACAAATTTTTTGAAGGCTGACCAGGGAATATTGTTTAGCTTTACAGGAAAAGGATTTTGGGAGGTCACTTACTGCTATTTATTATTGTTATCTATTATTGATCTTCTTTTTATGAGGACTGCGTTGGTGGGGAAAGAGCCTGAGCCTGTGTTTGTGTGTGCAGTGGAAGTAAATCTAACAATGACAAATGCAGCTACATAAGTGGCTATATTTTCCCCACAGTCTGGTGCAAATAATGTTGTCCTTGACCCTCCTTCACAATTCTCCAGAGTGCCAGAGCTATGCATTTGGGTGAATTTAGAGGGGAAAGTGAATTATGGGATAGAAAAGTTTTCTGAAGTGTTCAAAAGGAGATCAAGAAGGGCACTGACAAAAGATGTCTCTTACATGCCTGACTCGTAAAAGCCAGGATTCTCCAGGCATACATATTGGGTGTACATACCTGATCTCATATTCATCCCTTCCATCTCTACACTTGATATGCTCGGTACATTATCTGGCTGTGCCTGTGAGAGAATATAAACAATGTTCTCCAGCTTTAAAGAAACTTCTTCTGAATCCACAGCATGAATACAATTGCAGGGTCACATAGTAACACTTGAAGTCAGGAGCTATTTTTAAAACTAAATTGCAGAGCAGCACATTGCTTTCATTAGTACCTTACATCAAATTGTCAAATTAATTAGTGGGTTTTCATCACTAGTTTTGCATACAGCTTTTATTTGTAGTTTGTTCTTAAATGCCTTACACAACGTTTAACAACCACCCGTGTATAGTAATTTGACAAATACTTCAGTGCTTCCAGATAAGTCTTCTAGATGCACTCATAAGTCTGGTTAATGGACTTACTGTGGTTTTAGGACACTCCAGTATTTTGTTTCCGAATTGGGTGGTAAGCAGAAAGGGGGGTGTCTTCCCTTCCTGCCTCCCATTTGTTGTTAAATGATGTACCGCATTTATAGTTCTGAACTGCCTTTATTTGCAAACGGTAGAAACCAAGAGAAATTGCCAAGCATTACTTCATACGGTTTAAGTTTACATTGAATCAACTTTCTTTTCATTAGATTAAGAACTTACTTTTACAAATAAGGGATGACTGGAAAGCATAGAATTGAAGATTATAATCGGCTTGGCAGCTGAACTGAAGTTAAAAAAGAACTTCTGCTGGGTGCTTTTAGAGACCCTTTAATATTTGGTTCCCATTTTAAAGTACTGAAGACTACAATTGGGAAGACACTAACTAGCAATATTTTATAATGATTATGATGGGCTCCATGGCTCTGCAAAATTAAAAAGGAAACAGTTACAACCAGGGCTGCTTCACCCTGGTGAGGCGACCGCCTCAGGTTGCAGGGTCCACAGAGGCAGCAGATCGCAATGTTGATCTTTCTCCCCCTACCTCTCCACTTGTTCCCGATGTAGATATTCACTCACCACTTCTTCCCTGGTGGAGAAGGGGTGTGTGTCATTTTTTGGTTTGGTTTGTCTTGGATGCCAAAATGTCTTACAAAGGTACCGGTAACTTTCTAAGATAAAGTTAACAGTAAACCTAAAATCTGAGTATATTCCTTTAATTGTTTTCTATTGTACCAGTTAATATACCAGAACTAGTAAGTGGAAGGATATGCCCATCTCAAAAGTTTTTTAATGTTGTGTATGTGGGAAAAGAGGCTAGAAGCACAAGAGAAGCAATGCTTTTAGAAAGTATAAATATAAAAAATAATTGCATGGCCCATTTAGGATACTATCTTATTTGTTTACGCGGGGTTCTTGCTATTTCTTCTTCCATATCAATTGCTACGCTGCTTTAAAAAAACTGAACATATAATGATAAGCAGGTTTTGATTCTTTGCACCTGATTCTCCTTAAACTTGCAGCTGCATATGCTACAAATGGTTTCCAACTGACTGTGAGGGGAGGAAACATGTTTTGCCACTTACTCCTAGTAGTACCACTGTTAATATGCAAACCCCTGGCTGCCCCCCCCCCCCACTTCAGTCTTTGGTGTGAAATTTCCAACACATTGCTTGAGGTTCAAAATACTGGGTTGGTTGTGAAGATGTATTGGAAAGGATTAAAGAATATAACCTTAAACATTTCTTTAAAATCTGAGAGTGCTATTTTTTAATTTTTTTAATTTTTGTTTACAAAGCCTTATTTGAACAAGCATACGTTTTAGGAGAAATAAGTCAAGATTATTGCGCAAAAGTGACTTTAGCAGTCACTGATAGCAAGGGAAGGCCTTGTTTTATTCAGTTGACAGAAGTGTGAAATGACTGTGTTCCAAAGGAGACAAGAGAGGTGATTTTTCACTTCAGCCAGCAATGCAAATGGCTACAGAATGAGGGGAAGAAGAAAAAACGAAGGGAGGGAAGGACTGCTACAACAAGATAGAAAGAAGGGAGATCTATGTGAAAAATGTCACCCTGGGTGCACTATGGGACTATCAAATTGTGTCTCTTAGAGTGGCTTTGTGACCCTGTGAAAACATTCGCTTTTGAGCTCGTATCATTTAAAATATTTTCAGACGGAGAGAATGGTGGGGCTCTCCTTTGTCGTTGCTAGTTATGCTGCCTTTCATTTAGAGGAAACAAAACTTGTACATCACAGTGGAGGCAGCGGAGCTGAAGGTCAAAGTTCAAAGGCAGGTTGCTGCATCACTGAGTCTTGATCTGAATCTTATCCATGTGACCAGAGATGCGTACTCTCACAATGGAGGGACCCTTGGAAGGAAGGAGTTAGACTTGGTGGCATTGCGGGGGAGGGGGGAGGGGGAGGGGGGGAAACACCAGAACAAAATCTGTAATGACGTTGATGCAAAAAATTGTTGTTCCTGGGAGGATGGGTTTTACTTGAAAACGTTGATCCTTCTTCCATTGAGAGAATAGCAAAAAGCCAACAATTGCTATGATGCAGGGAAGGTTCTTATTTTATTCGTTCATTGTCATTTATCTTTGGATCCCAACACATGCAAAAGGAAGACATAGATGCAACTGGCTCTCCTTGGCAGATTGCCAGAAAATATAACTTTCCCAATATTATGATACATCTATCTTGCTGTTTAACAGCTGATGCTAATTATAGCGTTTGAGGTCTTTGGGCTGGAGGGAAAAATTCTACATGGCAGCAGCTTTGTCAACAGACAAAGCATGTGTGTAGAGGTAAATGCACCTTGACAGATACGTGCTTGCGATTGTAACACATAACCTGAGTCTACATGAGATTTTCACACATTTCTTACACAAAAGTGCTTTCCGTGTAGGAAAATCTGTACTTCCATTTTTAAAACTGGAGTCGTTTGAACTGCGAGAGGCTTTGTGTTGAAACTGACATAAGCCGTTAAAGGCAACAGGACTTTTTCCATTGGCAGGCAGTGGATAGAGAGTTGTGTCTGAGCTTGGGACACTTAAGTTAAAATGTGAATTTAGCAATGAAATTCATTAAATGACTTTTGACCTCATTGGGTTTCTGAAGAGGAAATAAGATTTGAATACATTGAGACCCATGTCAAGCCCTTGAGATTGGGTAGAAAATTACTGTTAGGCTCTGTTTTAACTGATTTTTGAAGACTTGGAAGGAATATTATATATGTTTTGTCATTAAGGGGGAAAGTTCAAAGTATAGATTATTCTTTTAAAATGAAAATGAATTGTAAATATACTGAAACTGGACTGAGTTTTCTAAGAACAAAACATTCCCTTTTTAATGTAATGGGATATTTTGAACTGTAAATAGAAGAAACCCTTTCATGAAGGTACCGTATTTATTTACTTTTTATGTATAGTGGCATGGAATTTACTATGATGCAAAGTAAAGTATTTTGTTACAAAGACAGGGAGGATGGAACAGAAGGTTAAAGGGTATTTTGGAAACAAACAGCTGGACCAGTTTATTTAAACAGATACAAGGATTGGGAGCTGACCTCAAGTTGACTTCCAGGGGGAGGAGCAAGAATGTCATTTTATTACTTTGCCCAGAAGGAAAATGTTCTTTCCTCTGAAATCACCCTAAAGGCACCCAAACACATGGCTGCTTTTCAGAATAGCTACTAAACATGAAATCCATATGAGAATACTTAAGGAAAAGATAACTGAAGTGTTTGTGTGAAACATATTTAAAGAAACATGAGGCGCATGGATGTGACTGTGTTTTGTTGCTGTTAAATCTTCTATAGGATGATTTAGAGGAAATACTAGACTGAAGAGTTTATTGAGATGCAAGTTTTTTAGCGGGGGCAGTCCTATTGGTGGCTTTAATGCACAATAAAAAAAATCTTCAGTAAAACACACATTTTAAATATTTTAGTTTTTCTTAATAGAGCATTCTAGGTTTTATTAGATGATATTCCTCAGTAAGAGTTGTCCCAGCTACTGGATAAATGTTCCCCAGTTTTGGATGACTACCCCAAACCTGTCCACTACACTGAGAATATGATTTTGATTTTCGTTAAAGAAAAGCTGTGTGGCAAAGCATTCTCAGCGCTCTCTCTCCTTAAAACTATTAGCAGTGCAGCAGGCAGCCTGCCACATGACCCCCGTCACAACCACTGGGACTCTGGCCCACCCTAAATTCAAACTACCCAACTGCCCCTGCTTGAAAGTACACTTGCAGTGTTCAGCTGCCCTGATAAGGAAAACTCAGCCATCAAGCAAGAGACTGTCCTTGCCCAATTAGCCAGAGTCAGTGTAAGTGTACATCCAATCACCATCACTATGTTACAGTTTGCAGTGATTCAGTTTCTTCTGGTAGTGGGATGGCGATGGGCCTGCTTCTTACGTAGGGGGTCTGCAGTTCCTGTTTCAGTCTACTTGCCAGAATTGCCTCCTGTTGTTCTAGTGGTCAGTGTACACCAGCTTGTAAGCACTCGCTGCATGCCTGAGCCTGATGAACAAGAGGTTGGTGCTGTCAGACAGCAGGGTTGGCAGGTTTCCGGAGCCAGAGGACACAATCACCCCCCCCCCCCACTTTGAGGGTTATTGCTGTTTCTTGTTTTTGCTATGATGTGGTATATTAAGTTTTATGAAAGAAATAAACTGCATCTGAACATGCACACAGGGCTGAACTAAGATGAGCTGTGGTGGTGTTTGTGCCCAGGTCAGGAGTCAGCAGTTATCAGCAGTTTACTCGCCTCATTCTGTGAAGGCTAAAATTGACGTTGGAAAATGAGTTGGCTCAATCCAGGGATCTGCAAGCACAAACTAAAATTCTGTATATGTTGCTGCTGTCACATAGCTTTAGGAACAAAGAAGTAGACCCAACCAACAAATGGTCAGTGTTGACAAGGGAGGTTAGAATGAAGATGCTGAACGTTGATCTTTTGCATGGAAAGCAGGCACCTTGAATGACCAGCCCCTTTTCCTTCCTTTCACTCAGCCTAACCTAATGGGCGACTGGTGCTGGCACAGGAGTTTGGGAGCACCAGTCAGGGGAGGAATGTCCATACAGAATGGCATGCTTCCGTTATGCTTTTCTCTCTGAAAGTGGTGCTTCTTCAAACACAAAAGGAGTCGTACACATGCAAGCTAATTGCCCTTGGATATGAACTTTTATTTAGTTGTCTTTTGTGGCTCAGGACATAGAAAGCTTTTCCTGCACATGGATTGCTCTAACTGGATCAGGCCAAATGCCTCACAAGGATAAATGTAACTTACCTGCAAAAATTAAAGACCACCATGGGCTTCTAGTAAAACATTTTTTCTTCTTTGTAGTTGTCCTTTGAGGGTTTGTATGGAAGTGACTTTCTGAAGTGCAAACAATTTTCTAATTGGTCATGGTGTAAGATAACAAATAGGGGGAAAGGTAGAAAATTTTAATTGCTTATTTCACATGGTGCTTTATAATGAGAAAGGAAAATTACTATAACCTTTGCTCATAGGTCTGATTTTCATGCTCAGTATATTGTCATTATAAGATGATTTTAAGATCATTGTTTTCACTTTCAGAATTTGTGTTAGGATAAAAATCAGTGTAAATAAATTCACACACAGTGGTACAGCACAGATATCTGAAACATATATGTGTACTGTCAGAGCTGCCTCTATGTCCCAGCTCACAGAGGACCAACGCTAGGCTGTCGTAATGTACAAAAGTCTTTATTGAAGTTCAATTTCCATTTCAAAGCCGCAGCGTGCAGCCCTACATCTTAAACCCTAGATCGGTGAAGTCCCGTCTGAGTCTCCTCCCCTCTGACACCTGTTTAAGATCCTAACCCTGCTGCACCTTTTCCGCTGCTCTCTCCTCTTCTGGGTCCTCCTGCCCGCTGGGGCATTGCCCTTTCTGGACTCTTCCGACGCTGAGTCGCTTAGCTCCTCCCCCTGCCTCCTGCGGGCTTTAGGACCCAGTTCCCAATCCTCATTCTCTGCTGTCCCGCGCTCCTGTACATTTGAACTTGCCTCTCGCGCCAACCCAGTGACCTTTCTCCTAACCGTTACACTACTTCGGTCACTGCTTCCCTCTTCCGGGATACTGGCCGGATCTGACCTCCCCTCCGTTGTCCGACTTTCTGATGGAGGCGTGGTCAGCCCTGCCTCATCTTCTCTCCCTGGTGGGGAATGCACTGGCCCCGATCCTTGGGACTCTTCCCCCCCACTCTGCTCTGGTGGGGAAGCTGGTCCTGATTTCCAACTACTGCTCTGGGAGTCCCTGCTGCCCCCTTGCTCCTGGGGCGTTCCCCTTGGGAACCCCCTACCCCTGGCCACTGGCGCCCCCTTCTGTGAATCTTCCGATTCGCTGGAGAGGCTCATGGAATCCCTCGGTCCACTGTCCTCTTCTCCTACGCTCCCCTCGGATTCTTCCCCTTCGCTCTCCATCTCCTCTCTTCCCTGTGCCTCTGCTCCTGAGCCCCTGACATGTATGTTCTTTCTACATACTTGTAGTAATTCTCATTTCTCATTATAAATCACTATATGAACTAAGCAGTTTAAAAAGGTATGCTTTTATACCATGACACACTTTACCTAAGAAACATCACATGCTTGTTATGCCCCCTTTAAGATTGCTAAAGTATCAAGTGTCTATATTAGCGATAAGTTCAGAGCATTTACTGGGTTGGAACAATATGAACCTTTGACCCTTCCCAGCATCCGTAATGTTCAACAGTGAGGTGAGGGCTCCAATGACACTTACCACGTTTGCAAAACCTAATAAGGCAAATTGCTTCAGAAATTTCATTTGATATATAGATTTACACTTCATTTTCAGGAAATATTTGGATACAGAAGAGGCTGGTCCATGGGGATGCATAGTGCACTGCCCCACCACTCTCATTCTGCCCTCAGCTAGTCCCCACCTGCCTGTCTTCTTACACTCATCCCGTCCAGGATTTAGCAGCACTGGCTCCTCCTCCTGAGTATTCCCATTGTTGAACTGGTAGTGAAGAAGGATGGGGAGAAAACATGAATTAGTTGGCTCTACCAACTGCTGGCCTCTCTGTCTTCTGTCCTACCAGTCTCAGTAGGCACCAGCCAGTAGTGTTGTAGGCTGAAGGAATTGGTAGCTTAATAATAATATTCTTCATAGACATTTGCAAGGGACTCTGCTTAAGGATCCCAACCAAATTAACAAGATGTTTGCTGTAAATGTTTGAGCCTAGCAGAAGGAAGCAGAATTATGAGGTCCATGGCTGTAGCAAAGAGAAATTAAAAGGCCATCACCATTGGCCCTTAAATTAGATGTGGAATGGCCAGCAACAAAAAAATACAGATTTATGTGTGAATGAAATTTCGATGTCCTGTTTGAAATGCTAGGCTTATTCCTTTTTGCAGAAGGGTAGACTATCAGATTTGACTATTGAAATGAAGGCCAGTGCACCACTGTTTCTGCTCTCTAGCACACTTTTCATGCTTGCTAAAGGACAGAAACATTGAGTGGTGTTCATCAGGGGGGCAGGGGAAACCAGCTAATTCAGCATTAGATTCTGATGTTATTGATCTCCCTCATGGATTATTGATTTAAGCTTTGATTTAAGCTTTATTTTTTATATTACAAACCTATGTGTAGCCCTTATAAACTATTATCACTTTGCATTTGAATCAAGTATTATCTTTTCCATAACAATTTCAGAACTAATGGTTTAGGCAAAATCCTCAGGATGCAAGTTCAAGTGGTGTTTTTTGTTTTTTGTTTTTAAACTCCCTACTTTTAATCTGAACCAGGTCATCCGCCACAACCTCTTGGTTCATCAATGATACAGTAATTACAAATTAACAAGATGTTTGCTGTAAATGTTCGAGCCTAGCAGAAGGAAGCAGAATTATGAGGTCCATTGCTGTATAGCTGTGACCTCACCTTGACCTCAGACTTTGCATAAAGAGCACAAAGAGAGAGAAATTGTGCCACAGAATCTGCAAGGAATGCATTGCTCCCGGGTCCCTAGTAGTGTGAGCTGGTGGTGATAAAACTCCAGACATGTTCTCATTTGATGGTGAGCTGCCATCACAGTTCATTATCTTAATAGTAGGCATTAAAATAGAATTATGTTTGCAAGAGGCTGGAAAGGTTTTGATAAAAACTGCAAAGGGGGGGGGAGAACCTGCTAGAGAAACATCTCTAATTGGGTTGGGTGTGGGAGGCAAGGTGAATTAATGCTTCTATGGGTATACATCTCTTTCCCTACCATTTTTTTTACTAGCCTTATCTGATTTGAAAAGAGTAGTGCTTGTATTGTTTCCTGAAAACTCTGCTAATTCCCCCATGAAAAGATGAAATGGAAGTCTCCAACTGTGGCAAAAGCAGGCCGACGTAAATCAACTCACAACCCAAAGCTTGTATTTTCTAAGGTTATCAGAGGTTTCAGGTTTTGCAGCATTTGGATCTACACATAGACTAACCCTGAAGGA